>NC_138776.1:61918126-61998126 GCF_965119305.1 Pelophylax lessonae
ATTTTTTAATATTTTCGGCCAATTTGTTTTATGCTACCTATGTTTGGTAAAAAAAATCGCAAAAAGCGTATTTTGATTGGTTTGCGCAAAAGTTATTGCGTTTACTAACAAAGGGAAAGATTTTTGTCATTTTTGTTGTTTTTTTTTTTTAACGCGTAATGGCGGCGATCTGCGATTTTTTTTGCGGTACTGCGACATTGCGGCGGAAAGATCGGACCCTTGACTGACATTTTTGACACTTTTGGGGTTACCAGTGACATTTCTACAGTAATCAGTGCTATATATATGCACTGTTACTGTAAAAATACACTGGTAGTGAAGGGGTTAACTTTATTTGAGAGGGAGGGGCTGTGTGTGTCCCTAGGGGCGTGATTCTAACTGTGATTGGCTGTGGCTTCAACTGTATGCAGAGTGATCAATGGATCTACATAGTAGATCCATGTGATCAGCTCTCATACAGAGAGGAGAATGACAGGCAGCTTGTTTACACAAGCTGCCTGACTTTCTCCCTCTCCCCCGCCGATCGCAGAGTGGCCGGCGGCGATCGGGTCCGCCGGTCACACGCGCGGGGGGGTCCGTGACCACGCGGGAGCGGGAGCGCGCCTCCGGCGGCGCGCGCTCGCTCCCTAAACCCTCACAGGCGAGCGACGTAGACCTACGTCACTTTGCCTGTGAGGGGCTGACCGCCGCCGTAGATAGTCGTGCGGCGGTCGGCAAGTGGTTAAATACGTCACATCAAGAGGATCGCATAGAAGATGACAGATGTGTAGACTGCCGTCCATTGAGATCGATTGTGATGGTAGATATACAGAGTTCATAGAGCCAAATTGCTCGACATGTTTCGCTTAAATAGCTTCTTCTGGAGCTAATAATTAGATGCTCCTCTTTGTAAAAATGTAGGCATAGTATCAGGCATGAAGCCAGAGTATGATAACGAGGAAGGTGGAGTCAACAGCCGGGAGCAGCTCAGAGGCAAATAAAAGATACAAGTCATATCCGTGCAGAAATGGGCGCCTGAAGTTTTTTGTAAGGGTCAATTAAATCCAGCCCGTATAGTAACTGGGGGTACATCCCTCCTGCTGATCTCTTTGACAGGCAGCTTTGCCTTATATGATTTTCTACAGAGTTACTTTATGGGCTGGATCTAATTGACCCTTACAAAAACCTTCTATGAGATCATCTTGATGTGACGTATTTAATAATTACCGCAATTACCAGTATTTGTATGTATATCTGCACTTTGTTAATCGAATACAGTGGTTATATATATCAACGCCTCTTTTGAGGCGAGGTGTTCACATTTTTTATGTATTTTAGTTGTGAATTAATAAAATTTATATTTTAATCAACCCAGTGCCTCTAAAGTCCATGCTTCTCCAACAATCCATTTTGTAGTTCATATGGGATGTGGCACTTAATTACATGTACGTGCGCTCAGTTTACTGCTACCTGATAGCGCATTCAATCCAAATATTCACTTTGTAAATACGGATTTGACCTAAAATATATTGCAACAATCACCATTTTATTCTCTAAAAAAAAAAGTAATTTTCTAAAAAAAAAATACCAATTTAAACAAAAAGTTCCAGAAAAGGCTTGGTCTTAAAGCGGTTAAAGGTATAGCAACACTCCAGAAGTCCGGACATAGCCTTTGCAAAGCACTCTAGGACTTTCCAGTATGTGTCTGCACCAAATCAAAAAAAGCAGCAATGGAAGTCTTCAGCTGCCTTGTAAAGACGATGTCTGAGCTTCTGCTGTGTTGCTGTAGCTCCTCTAGCTGGGAACTCAGATTAGCCTCTGCAGATGTATGCAACAATAACCAGAGTATTTGAAACCATTTTAATAGTAGTTTTGTTTTTCTGGCTAACTTTAAAAGTGTAGTTTTTGTACAGTGTTTGTATATTCTGCTCATGTGCATCTTTTTTCCTATGCTGACATACTACAGTGCGTCAGTAGTAAATATGTTCCAGCTGTGATAAATAGATTCTTACATTGTGATGACCGACCGTCATGTGGTGTGTGTTTTTTGGCAGCCAGCGGTAGTGATATAGTCAAACTGTATGACCTCACTACTTTATGTGAAGAAACAGAGGACAAATATCAGAACCCATTCACCATGCCAGTGGCTGTTCTCCTCTACAAGTAAGTGTTTTTCTTACCAGTCACATCTTTCCTAGTGTTCTGATGGTCTTTTGTTTCCTGTTTATGCTGCCCTTTGTCACTAACCTTTTGTGTGAGATTAAAGCTGAATTCCAGGATCCAGCCTACTTTTACACTTCTAGCTTCCTGTTCTCATTCACATCAAACATAAAACCAAAATACACAAAAACTTTCATCTTGGGGAAGAACATAATACAGACTCTACCCCTGCTAGCCTCTACATCTATGGAATACAATACAAGTTCTCTTGACACTTTTATTGGCTACATCCCTTTTTTTTTTTTTTTTTTTTTTTCCCGATGCATCTTCACAATACATCACAACCACATTAAGAATTGTTACACTAATCTAAATGTTCTCATTTACAGCCAGTTAGGGATATGATACGAATGCTCTGATATATCTGTTACTAGGGTCTGAGAAATAGCAATTGTAATACAAAGTCCTGGAAAAAAAATATCAATAACAAGATTAAACAAAAGGCAATGATATATGAGATATAGATATATACTTTAAGGGTGATCTGTCACTGTCACAAATATTTCAACTATGAAATAAAACAGTTTGCTTTATAAAGTAAAAAAAAAAATCGTGATAGGGTATTTAAAAAAGAATAATGGCTACCCATAAATATATGTAAAAAGAAGAAAATCGTAGATTTTTACATTTGTTTTTCTTTGTGAATACAGTTTATGCCCAGGAGCATAGCCAAGATTTTACAATAGATTGCCCTGTCCATTTGCTCCTCCAATGCAGCGAAGTCAGTTTGTACCTTTTTAGCAGAGAAACAGCCCAAACCATAATGTTTCCATCTTCGTGCTTTGACTGTAGGGATGGTGTTCTTTGGGTTATAGTCAGCATTTTCCTCCTCCAAACACGACGAGTCAAGTTAATGCCAGAGAGCTTAACTTTGGTCCACGGCACTTTCTCCCAATCCTTCTTCTCTAAATCCTTTAGATGTTCATTGGCAAACTTCAGATGGGCCTGTACATGTGCTTTCTTGAGGAGGGGGACTCGCCGTGTTTTGGAGGAAGAAAAAAATGCAGAGCATGACTCTAAGAACACCATTCCTACAGTCAAGCACGGAGGTGGAAACATTATGCTTTGGGTCTGTTTCTCTGCAAAAGATACAGGCCAACTTTGCTGCATTGAGGGGCCAATGCACAGGGCCATATATTGTAAAATCTTGGATAAGAACCTTCTTCCCTCGGTCAGGACACTGAAGAGGGGTCGTGGATGGGTCTTCCAGCATGACAATGACCCAAAACATGCCACCAAGGCAACAAAGAAGTTGCTCAAGAAGAAGCACATAAAGGTCTAGTCGGTATCCAGACCTTAATCCTATAGAAAATGTATGGAGGGACCTGAAACTTTGAGTCGCCAAGAGACAGCCAAGTAACCTTTAGGATTTAGAGAAGATCTGTAAGGAAGCGTGGACCAAAATCCCTCCTGAGTTTTGTGTGCAAACCTGGTAACCAACTAAAGGAAACCTCTTATCTCTGTGCTTGCCACCAAGGGTTTCTCCACCAAGTACTAAGTCATGTTTTGTTTGGGGATCAAGTACTTCTTTTTCTCTGAACTGCAACTTAATTTATAGCATTTGTTTGTTTCTTTAATGTGTTTTTTCTGGATTTTTGGTTTATATTCTGCCTCTATCATTTAAAAACACACCTATGATAAAAATTATAGACCCTTCATTTCTTTGTAAGTGGGCAAACTTACAAAATCTGCAGGGGATCAAATATTTTTTTCCCCACTATAGGAAAGTGGAAAATGAATTCCACAGGCAGCACTATATAACCCAGTCCCTTGGCCTTTAGCCCTACTAGTGCATAGCGGCACAGTATGATTTTATGGCCAAATGTGGATTTCTGAGTTGTCAGTCTCATAAATAGTGTTTTTTTTTTTTTTGAAAAAGATTTTTATTGAAGTCCAACCTAGGCACACAGTGCAACAGAAACATTACATAACCAGCATAGCACAACAGCCTCCAAGGGGTAAACATCCAGAAACAAAAAATGTTCCATAACACATATGGCATATAGTAAAAAAAAGGCAAAACCCCTCAGACAGCCGCCGGTCAGCTCGCACTAACCATGCGCCCAGTAGGACCCCAAGTTTTGCATTTTTAAAGGAAAACAACATCCCCGCACCCCCCACCCCTCAGCCCAGAACCAAGAACCAGGCCTCCCCACCCACACTCCCTTAGGAGGAGCAGGCGAGGTGGCCATCTGAACAAATCCCCCACAGGTGACAACCCAGAGAAACCCCCCATACCAAACCACCAGGTCCGTGGCAGAGCACATCAATCACTCAACAGTCACACATCAGGGGAATGATCTAAGCCTCAATCCGCCCCCCATATCGCTCCAGACCCATCCTAACCATTAACCTGCGTGTCCACTAAAGTAGCCTCCGAGTCCACCCATCGGTACCACACCTTCCTAAACTTCTTAGGTGACCCCCTAGCCTCATAAGTCATCCTGTACAGTACAATGTCGGCATTCACCACCCGTATCCACATCCCAAGAGTCAGCTCCGCAGTATAGATCCAACTCCTGGCGATCAATTTCCTAACGCAGAAAAAAAGAATGCGGAGAAACAGCTTGGTGGCCATATCTAGACCCTCCACCTCCACGACCCCCAGTAAACACACCAGGGGAGAACAAATATTCGGGAGACCAAAGCTATCCGCAATAAATTTCGTAACCTGAGACCACAGTGGTCGCACCTTAGGGCAGTCCCAGACCATATGCAGAAAGGAGCCTCGATCTCCCGAACACTTGTGGCACAAATCAGTATCCCTCTTACGCATAGAGAACAGACGTACCGGAGTATAGTAGGTCTGGTGTAGATATCTCAGCTGTATCATCTTATCGGTCGAAGAAATAACCGTGCCCAAATAATTCTCCAATACCTCCTCCCACTGCTCATCGGTCAAGTCAGGAATAAAGGTCACCCACCTAGCCCTGGCCCTATCCACTGCCCCAGAACCCCCAGGACACAGCGCCCCGTAGTATCTGGAAATCCGTTTCATCGGCTCCGGATCCATTAACAGAGCTTCGAGCGAGGGGTTAGTCAAAACCACAACCCCCCCCCCAAACTGCACCCGCACCGCGTGCTGAAGTTGTAAGTACCTGAAGCGCCACGTCCCGGGGATCCCAAAGGTCTCCCTCAGCTGTGCGAAGGACACCAACCTACCCTGATAGAACAGCTGATGTAGGTACTTCAGACCATATCTAGCCCAACTACCCCCATCTTGCATACGGACAAACTCCTTCAGCGCCGGATTAAACCACAAAGGCCTATTCGGCGAAGTCACCAAAGAATCGTCCCCGATCCGCGCGGCACAAAGCCGAAAGATTTTCCCCGGCAAACGCATCACCGACCCCAGGTCCCGCCCAGGAGCCCCTCCCCGATATAGGACATTAATCAGCGATTCAAAGGAGGAGGCCAGGGCCGCCTCCACCTCAACCGCTGCGTTAGGCACCTGCGGAAAATATCTCCAATGCAGGAAAACCAACTGCGAAGCAAAATAATAAGAACGCAGATCCGGCACCGCCAGTCCCCCTCTCGCCACCGGGCATTTGAGCACCGACAAGGCCACTCTAGAAGGTTTATTACCCCAAAGCAGAGTAGTAAGAATAGCATCTATCCTCCGGAACACCCCTCTAGGAACATAGACCGGGGCATTAGAGAGTACATACAAAAATTTGGGCAAAAATATCATTTTAAAAATGTTAACTCTGCCCAGCAGCGAGAGGGGGAGCGACCGCCACCGCTCCACTCTATCCCTAAAAGCCTTCACTATCGGAACAAGATTATTCTCCAGAAACCTGGAGATCGGGAGCTGAAACACAATCCCCAAGTACTTAAACGAATCGGTCAAAGGGATGGGGCACCCAGCCGGAGCCACAACCCCCTCGTCCAAGGGAAACAAGGAAGATTTGGTCCAATTGATACAAAAGCCCGAGAACTCCCCGAACTCCCGAATCACTCGGATGGCATAATTCAAAGAAGGCCCCGGATCCTGCAAATACAAGAGCATGTCGTCCGCATATAGAGAAACGCGCTCTTCCATGTGACCCACCCGCAAGCCACGAAAGACCATACTCTCCCTCAACCTCATAGCCAAAGGTTCCATAGCCAGGGCGAACAGCAGGGGTGACAAAGGGCACCCCTGCCTGGTCCCCCTATGCATCCGGAAGGGTTCAGAGATCTGCCCATTCACCCTAACCCTCACCGTAGGCTCTGTGTACAGTAACCGCACCCACGACCGAAAGATAGGGCCAAAACCGTACGCCTCCAATACCCTAAAAAGATATTCCCATTCGACGGAGTCGAAGGCCTTTTGTGTATCCAGAGAAGCCACAACCCTCTCCCCACCCACGTCGTGTTTTGCCTGAAGGTTAACAAAAAGCCTCCGCACATTCATTTGCGCACACCGCCCCGGCATAAACCCCGTCTGATCTGCCTTAATCAATTTCAGGATAACCGTCTGTAACCTTAAAGCCAGGACCTTTGCCAAAATTTTGGTGTCTACATTAATCAGCGAGATCGGTCTGTACGCCCCACATTCCCGGAGATCCTTCCCGGGTTTCGGAATAAGGACCACCAGCGCTTCCCTCATAGAAGGGGGAAGAACCCCACCCTCCCTCGCAGAGTTATACAGAGACAGCAAACGGGGAGACAAGACATCCCGGAAGGTGTGATACCATTCCGACGGCAGACCGTCCAAGCCGGGGGACTTCCTGGGGGAGAAGGACGCAACTGCCTTCTCAATCTCCCCCACCGAAAACCCCCTATCCAAAAAGCCCCTGTCCTCCTCCGACAACTGCGGGAACTCAACACCCTGCAGATAATCATCCAGCTCCGACTGATCCCTAATCGAGCAGGACTTGTACAAGTCCTCATAATATTTGGCAAACTCCCGGAGGATACCAGCAGGATCCGTCACCTCCCGTCCCTTTTCCCCCAGAACACACCCCACATGCACCGGAACCCGATCCGAGCGGGCCAGGAAAGCCAACAATCGCCCATTCTTGTCCCCAAACTCAAATACCCTCCTCCTCTGGGCCAACATCGTCCTAGTCGTCTGGTCAGTCAGGAACAGTTGTAAGTCCCTAGTCGCCTGTCTCCACCTAAGCAACCCAGCTGGGTCTGGAGCATCCACATAGCGCTCTTCCGCCCCGGAAACTTCCAACTCCTTCTCCACCCTCGTAGAGGCCAGCTGACGTTTAAAACTTTTTAATTCAGTCATGTAAACCCCCCGCAAAGTAGCCTTAAACGCCTCCCATTGAAGCGGGACCTCCCCATACCCCCCATTCTCCCCCCAATAGGCAGCTATGGCTTTGGAACAGGCTATTTTTATGTATTCCTCCTGCAACCAACTGGCCTCCATCCTCCACTGACGAACCCCATCCCGAAATCCCACCCGAAGAGTGAGGGCCAGGGGGGAATGATCCGAGTGAACTCTAGGTAAATATTCCACCGAGTCCACCAGGCCCAACCCCGCCTCTTCAGCAAGTACCGTGTCCACCCGAGACAACGATTTATGCGTCTCCGAGTAGCACGAGTACTCCCTAGCCAACGGGTGCGCATATCTCCACACATCCCGAAAGCCATAAGTGGTCAACCACCCCGCAAGGGGGGCCGGAGAACCAGCCACAGCTCTCAGTCTGTCTAGTTCAGGATTCGAGACAGCATTGAAATCCCCCATAAAAAACACCAGACCCTCCGCCACCTCCATAGCTGCTTGAAATATCTCGTCAAGGAGAGCCAGGGAGAATGGAGGAGGCAGATACACATTCACAATAGTTAGCACCCTCAGGCAAACCTTAAAGACCAGAATGACATATCTCCCAAACACATCCGTTTTAACAGTGTGCACCGTTATGGGCAATGCTTTTGTAACTAAAATGGAGACCCCCCTAGCATAGGAAGAATAAGTAGAGTGATACCCCTGAGCAATATGTGCCCTTTTTAGGGAGAGGATCCTGGAGCCCTGCAAGTGAGTCTCCTGCAACAGAATCAAATGAGGCTTATGCGTTTTCAGATAATCAAAAATCAACGAACGTTTGAACTTAGAGTTCAAGCCCCGGACATTCCAGGACACCAATTTCAGACGCTCAGCCATCATCTGAATGTACCGCAAGCAGAAGGCTCCCGCCCCTGACCCCATCCAGGGCCCTACCTCCAAGCAAAAGCTCCAGGAACCCCACCCCCGAGCCCCAGAGAACCCCCCAACACAGCATCACAGCAATCACATGCCCCCCCACAAGTCCTGGCCACAGTAAAGCCTCCCCGGTCACCTGAAATGAAAAAAACAAAACAAAAACCCGCCCCAACCCGCCAAGTGCCTCATCCCGTAACACCCAACAGTACAAACAGGCAGAGTCCCTCTCCTAAAAGAGGACCATACACCCCAACTCCAGTCCCAAAGACCTAGTAACCCAACATAGGCAGTCTCTCAGTCTCCGAAAAAAAACAAAAAACACAGCCGGTCCCCTCCCCCCCTGCAAAAAAAAACTACAGGGAGACCAGGGGCGGCAAAGGGAATGGCCAGGAAAAGAAAAAAAAAATTTCCCCGACCAAAAAAACCAACAACACAAACCCCCCCAAAAAAAAGGGGAAGGGGAGCAGCAAAAAACGAACCAACCAAAAAGAGTCCGTCTGTCCGCCTGCAAAAAAAAACAGTTCCACATGTAGGTGCACAAACTCCAGTTGACAAGCTTCAGTCCCAATCAGCCTCCAGACCAAAAAAACAAAAAACTCCTTCAGGATCCCCTCGCATCCAGCCACTCAGACGCCTCCATAGGGTTGTTGAAGAAATGGGCCTTGCCCCCATCCAGCACCCGCAGCTTAGCCGGGTATAGCATGCTGTACCCCAAGTTGAGCTCCCTAAGGCGCCTCTTCACCGGCTGATAGCTAGCACGCTGCTTCTGCGTAGTCGCCGAAAAGTCAGGATAAATGGAAATGCGGTAGCCATTATACTCCAACGGAGGGCCAGTGCGTGCCACCCTCAGAATGTTCTCTCTGTCCCGGAAGTGTAACAGCTTCGCAATCAAAGAGCGAGGGATAGCCCCCCTCGGGGGAGCCCTGGCAGGTATCCTATGGGCCCTCTCAATGGCAAACATTCTGGTAAAAGTAGCGGAATCCATGTTCGCTTTCAACCATCCCTCCAGAAAGTCCTCCGGCTTCCCAGCTTCCGCACCCTCAGGAAAACCCACAAATCTGAGATTATTGCGGCGCATGCGATCCTCCATGTCAGCCAGTTTCAATGTATGATCAGATATATTCTGTTTAGAGACCTGCACCGTTGTCTCCATAGGTCTCAGTACAGCTTCCACATCAGTAAGCCTCCTCTCTGCAGCATGAGTCCTGTCCCTCACCTTTGCCACATCTTGTTTGAGAAATGAGAATTCAACCTTGAGGCCATCAATTTGTTCAGTAAGGGAGGACCTGCAGAACTGTATGGCCTCCATGATCTGGGACAAGGAAGGTTCCCCGGGGGCCGAGGGGGGGGAACCCGGCAGCCCTGCACTCACCGACTCCACATGTCTGTCCAGCGATCGCCCCCTCTGCTTCCCTCCCTTCCTAGGAGGCATAGGAGCGGGTATAGGAGCCACCGGATCATCCCAGACATCCCTGCCAGGGTGCGCATCATCCCGCGCCATCGGCGCCTCCCCCGCCTGATGGCCGGCGCCATCTTGAGCTCCCCATGCGAACCGAGCCAGCCTGTCCCCCGGGGTCGCTGGAGGCACCTTCCCGTACTTCACCATCATAGGAGTCACCCCTTCGATTCCAGGGAGCCCTCCCGAGCAGCCAGCAGCAACTGAAGCCAAGTTTGTGCACAGGATAACAGCAGGATCACAGGCACATAGACGGAGCTCTCCCCCTGTACGTCCTCACATGCCGGCCGTTGGCTCCGCCCCCCCTATAAATAGTGTTTTAATATGCTCTATGTAGACCCCTCTGTGCTGGAACAGGTTATATTTATATCTGTGCAGATCTGGGAAATTGACAAGTGGTATGAAGCGTTCGGTCTCAGTTGGACATTAAGAGCCGCAGAAGTATAATTAACCGCTGATGGGTTAGGTAACTAAAACCAATCCCTCAATCTTATTCCACTAATAATATCAATGAAAGCCTTTATGACTTTGAACACTCTCTTCTATTTGTAATCTGTGTTACGGTAGCTGTGATATTTCCCTAGAGTACATTTGTAAACAAAACTGAAACTTTTTCGGGATTCAGTTCTGTAAAATATTCATTATGTTGCGGAACACTGAAATCCGCTACAGCCGCTGTAAGGCAGGTTGAAATACTGTGTGTTTATTTCCGCTGTGTAGAAGTGTACACTCATGTCATCTACTGGTAGCTATGTCCATTGCAGTGATCTTTTGCTCTTCTTCTTTTTTTTTTTTTTTTTAAATCTACTTAGGGTGGCTTGTAATATGATGATGAAGAAAATGCAAAATAGGAAGCATTATGGAACTATTCGTACACTATTATTAAACTGCCTGAAATTAGTGGATAAAGGAAGACATCCTCAGGTATGTTTATGGTGCTTTCTTTAAAAGTAAGCAGGTTACTAAACTTAGCTGTGACCTTCTACTATAAGCTTGTTGTTTACGGTGTTATAGCTTTCACCGTGGCTCAAAAGGGCTTTCTACAGCCGATAAAAAGGATGGTGACCATACCATCACTCCAAGTGAAATTCCTATGTATGAGCTAATTGGTTACAATGACTTTAGAATACAAATTGCTGGAGTAAAGCCGTAAAAAACAAAAAACAAAAAAAACAACACATTCCTTACCTTACTCCCCAAGTCCAGATGCTTCCTGGTGCTGATGTTGCTGGCCCCACCGTGGGATCTCGATAGAGTTCAGGATGTTTTAGGATTTCAGTTCCTCTTTACCCGGATCCCCAAAGAAGGCCTTGTGACAACACCCTTGTTTAGACAAACCCACCAGAAGCCAGGGCATCACCTGAATATTACTACATGTTTTATTTCCTTCCACCATTTTGTAATTAGAGGGTGGGGGCTGACACATAAGAAGACCCTTCTTCATTCATGCAAAGTCTGATTTAAGAAATATGTAATCTGAAGGTGATTTATTTTTCTATATAAAGATTTATTTAACCCTGCTGGCCTCATGAAATACTTTTGCAGAATGGCGATGATATTTTTGACAGAAGATGTCGGATTTTACTGTATATACTTATATTAATGCAGCCCTATCCTTTTTGATTTTTTATTTATTTTTAACCCTTTATCAGATAATTGCTTCAGCCAACTACATGCTCTCCGAGCTTTTCCAGCTTGAGCCAAAGAAGGAGGAAGGTGTAGATGCTGCTTCCAATGGGAATTCCGATGAGAGCTACAGTGAGGAGGAAGAAGAGGAAGAGTTGGGGGACAGTGATGAGAATGGAGCATACAGCTCCTCTTCCAACCCCCCTGAGGACAGCAAGGCTGTGGCTGTCATTAAGTCAGTCCGGGAGCTCTCCGTTCCAGAAAAGTACAAGTCCACCCATCAAATCAGGGTAAGGAGCGATGTCCAAAGGCAGGAATTGTTCCACTGTAATCTGCAGATTTTTTTTTCGCTGATCATTTGAGCATTTTCCACACATTTTTTCACATTGGTCAGTTCATGGATTATTGTATTTTCCCAATGTTGACAAACTGTTGTCAAAACCTGAATATAGCCGATCCCCGCTGAGCAGGCAGATGACAGGTCCGTCTCGGCTTACTTTGCAGAGACAGGAACTGTCAGATCCCCGCCCCCCTCTATGGGAGATCAGATGAAACGGACCGCCTGTCCATTTTCATCCGATCCTCCAGACGGATGGAAAGTAGGGTTTCCATCCGTCTGAATGTCACGGACAGGATCAGATAGCAGCGGGTGTCAGTAAAGATGTCACCGCTGACATTTGCCGCTCCATAGGCATGCATGGAGTATAAGATCTGGTCCACCTAAAAAACTGACAGGCGAACCGGATCGGAAAGCCCGTGTGAAAACGGCCTTAGGCACCTTTCACACGAGGAGACTCCGACAGCGGATCTGCCTGCTCAGCGGAAGTCTTTCTGCTGATCTCCCGCTGAGCAGGCGAATGCCAGGTCCATGTCTGCTCCACTGATGCAGAACGGATACAGCCCGCTGTTCTCTTTGGGGCGATCGGATAGATATGGACCACCTGTCCGTTTCCATCTGACAGTTACTCATCTCGACCTGCTGGACGGATGAGAAACAGATCCCCATCCATCTGTTTTTAGGGAACAGGATCAGATCAGAGGTCGGCGGTTGTCAGCCGACACATGCCTGCTGATATCCACTGCTCCATAGATCGCAATGGATGGTCCGATCGGTTCCCCCTACAAAAACTGAAAGGCGCACCTAAACAATCTGTCAGGGGTCTCAAAGTAATTCACAAGTGCAAAACAAGTGAACAAAAACGTCAGTTTGTCCAACAATTCTTCATTAGCATTCACCTGTGCCTCCATGTATACTCCTTTTGCATTTGGGGAGAAATGTCGAAAGCACGGATACATGCTGATGCAGAAGCAGCTGCCTTTAACCTGAGCGTGACTGTGTACAGCCATTCATTTGAACTGGTGGATGTAGAGCTTTGGGATTTTACACTTCCATACATCAGAGCTGCAGAACATCTTTGTAGAGATCCATAAAGTGAGAGCAGCACCACCACTTGGCTTTGTATTGTAACTACTTCAGCCGTTGGGTGAAAAAGGTAATTTTAGGAGACAGCAGAACTAATGTGAAAAATTGCATGTAATTCGGCATGCCTTGAACTGAAAAATGAGGGTGTATATTTTCAGTGGATCAGGGAATAACTTGTGGTTTCCCATTTGTTTTGCTGTTTTCCAGCCGAGCTGTGCATTTCCAGTGTGCAGTGACACAGAGGAACGCTGCAGATTGGTGCTTGGCTATGTCCTGGAGGTGAGTTAACGGTCAGTGATTTGCTATGTTTAGTTTGTCTTCTCAGAATGTTTTTCCTAAGAACTTTAACTGTCTGTGTCCCTCTAAGGGCTTGAAGTCTATTGACGGAAGTATTAAGAAAGAAGGGGAGCTGCCTGCAGCAGACCCCAACACTCCAATCCCACTAAAATATCAAGACGATTCTGCTAATGTTGTCTCTGATTGCTTGGAGAAACAGATGCAATTATTCTTACACAAGGGTAAGTGTTCCCTCTGCAGTGATGAGTGGCTTAGTTATGTAATATATACAAAAACAAATATATATAGACATATATATGTATGTGTGTGTGTGTTTGTAATATATACACTATGTATAGTCAAAAAAGAGAGTGGCACTCACGGGTCTTGAAAGGTGAATGCAGGATAACCGTTTTATTTTGATGAGGCACAAGCTTGTCTTCTGCACGACGACGAACTTGTGCTTTGTTGAAATAAAACCGTTATTGTGCGTTCACTTTTTAAGACCTGTGAGTGCCGCTCTCGCTTTTGTATATTTGCACTACAGTTTTTGCTGTGCACCCAGACACATCCTTTTATTCCTGATTTGTGTGTGGTGGCAACCATTGGATTATAAATATATGTATGTATATATGTAAAAATGTGTGTGTGTGTGTGTGTGTGTGTGTGTGTGTGTGTGTGTGTGTGTATATACAGCATCTCACAGAAGTGAGTACACCCCTCACATTTTTGTAAATATTTATTATATCTTTTCATGTGACAACACTGAAGAAATGACACTTTGCTACAATGTAAAGTAGTGAGTGTACAGCTTGGCATCCATGGTTCCCTCAATGAACTCCCCTGTGCCGGCAGCACTCATGCAGCCCCAGACCATAACCCTTCTTCCACCATGCTTAAATGTAGGCAAGACACACTTTTTTCTTTTGTGCTCCTCACCTGGTTGCCGCCACACACGCTTGACACCATCTGTATCAAAGAGGTTTATCTTGGTCTCGTCAGACCACGGGACAGGTTCCAGTAATCCATGTCCTTAGTCTGCTTGTCTTGAGCAAACTGTTTGCGGGCTTTCTTGTACATCACCTTAAGAAGAGGCTTCCTTCTGAGATGACAGCCATGCAGACCAATTTGATGCAGTGTGCGGCGTATGGTCTGAGCGCTGACAGGCTGACCCTCCACCCCTTCAACCTCTGCAGCAACATGCTGACAGCACTCATACGTCTATTTCCCAAAGAAAACCCCTGAGCACACGCACTCAACTTCTTTGGTCGACCATTGCGAGGCCTGTTCTGAGTGGAACCGGTCCTGTTAAACCGCTGTATGGTTTTGGCCACAGTGCTGCAGCTCAGTTTCAGGGTCTTGGCAATCTTATAGCCTAGGCCATCTTTATGCAATGCAACAATCCTTATTTTCAGATCTTCAGAAAGTTCTTTGCCATTAGATACCATGTTGAACTTCCAGTGACAGGTATGATAGAGAACACCAAATTTCCCACACCTGCTCCCCATTTACACCTGAGACCTTGTAACACTAACAAGTCACATGACATCAGGGAGGGAAAATGGCTAATTGGGCCCAATTTTGACACTTGACACTTTCACTTAGGGGTGTACTCACTTTTGTTGCCAGCGGATTAGACATTAATGGCTGTGTGTGGAGTTATTTTGAGGGGACAGCAAATGTACACTGTTTATACAAGCTGTACACTCACTACTTTACATTGTAGCAAAGTGTAATTTCTTCAGTGTTGTCACATGAAAATATATAATAAAATATTTACAAAAATGTGAACGGTGTACTCACTTTTGTGAGACACTGTGTGTATGTGTGTGTCTATATATGTATATGTGTGTGTGTGTGTGTGTGTGTGTGTGTGTGTGTGTATATATGTATATATATAATATTAAATATACTGTGTGTGTGTGTGTGTGTGTGTGTGTGTGTGTGTGTGTGTGTGTATTACTGCAGCCAAAATGTGGGGAAAAAAGTAAGTGTTGAGGATGAATTGGGCTACACCTATATTGACAAAATCTGTTTGCTACTGATTATCTTTTTGTTGACAATAGTGCCCCATTGATTTTGGCTTGCTGTGGGTCAGGTGATGCCAACAAGCAGCCAAATCCCTCAGTAGCCAATCATTTTAATTGCCAATGCAAGTTAGACTTCGAACTCCGGCAGATTTTTATTGCTGTCTGTGTTCCCTTTTGGGGATATCGGACTTAATTATTTATCCTGGGTACCCATATGACCAGTAAGTCAGGACAATCAGGTTTTTGCTTGTCACGGGAAAAAGGGAGGCGCTTTTATTTGTCACTTATTCTGGTGACAACTGTCAGAGCTAAGATTTCCCTTCATTATAGTTAAATTACAACTAATTGCTTTTGACAGGAAGTGCAGGTTAATCTTTCCAATGAAGACAAAAGCAGTAAAAATCTGACAGCGGTTCTAACTCTTTCTGTCCTAACCATAAAATGAAAACACTTATTTAGCTGGAGTTGTACTTTATAAATTCATGCCAATCAAACATATAATTGTTTAAACAAAGTATTGGATAAAATCTACCTGCAGAGTGGCTCTGAATTTCATCCGGTCATCCACTTTACACAGTTGCTCTGTTTCTACTGTTGCAAAAAAAAAATGTAGCCCAATGTGTTCCCTGTGAAGCCCCGTACACACGTACTGATCGTCGGCCGAACGATCGGCCGTCTTTTGTCCAGGGCTGTCGTGTCTGTTGAAAACTGCAAAAGACTGCACACAAATTTTGTCGGCCAACAACAGCCGACTGCAGAAGTGATGTCATGTGATGGTTAACTTTCCTTGTCTTTTTTCTTTTCTGAGCATGCCCAGTCTTGCAAATCTGCTGTCTGTCGGCCGAATTCTGTACTGACTGGCGAATAATCGGCCGTTCTGGTGTTGGCCAACAAAAATTTTAATGCTTGCAGGACAGATTCTGTTCGGCCGAAAATGCGCTGTTGGCTGTCGGAAGCATCATACTAACAAGCCGACAATCGGCAGTCGGCCATAAAGATTCGGCCGACTGCCGATTGTCGGCTTGTTAGTATGATGCTTCCGACAGCCAACAATCGGTACGTGTGTACGGGCCTTTACTCCCTCAGCCCATCACTGGCCCAGACACCCACTAGTCTGGCCACACACGGGGGAAACTACACACTGAGATCCTATGAGAAGAGGCTTCAGATCCACCCAGGAGTATGGCAAGCCTAAATTCTGCTGCAGCTGATTAAATAAAACTCTGATTATACTGGACAATCAGACAAACACATTGGCAGTGTTTCTTGGACAGCATCAGCAGTTTGTTAGGTCATTCTACCTCCTGCCTGAAATTGCTTGTTAAAGCTTTATACCTGACAATAACAATACATCCTGCTTTTTCTTCTATCTATTCCAGTGGAGTGTACGGATAAACAGTGTTCTAGTAGATCTGGCATTGTCCCCAGCTCTTGGCAGTTCAAAATGAAGCTGCAATTGATTATCAAGGCTTCCAAAGCCTATTATGTACTATCTGATGCCGCAATGAGCCTGCAGAAGTATGGACGAGCACTGAGATACGTCAAGTTGGCTTTGCAGTGTTACGGTAAGTTGCAGAAGGAAAGGAAGTGACTGGTTTCAGAAGATTTTCATCATTTTGGGCAAATTTCTGCTTGTAAAGCACTGCCTTATATGCTAATCAATCATGTTTAAGACCCAGCCTGTGTGCGCCATCTCTGTGTGCCGAGTACTGCTCCTAGATGTTCTCCCCAAGATGAAGTTGGGGATACAGCCTCAGTGTCAAGTCTGAAAATGTAAGTTTTATTCTTGCCGGAGAGTATGGTGAGCCATGAGCTTCAGGCGTATGGACTTACTGTTCTGGGGGAAAGATAGTAGCTCACTCCCCCCCTTCCTTACTGGTTATTGACAAAAAAGCCTTGTATCCGTTTCACAGTATAAAAGGCATTCTGTGAACAGATGAGGGGAGATCTGTCTTTTACCTGCCCCATCTCTTCCCTCCTGTCCCCTTGTCCATTCACAGAATGCCTTACATTCTGTGAAAAAATGTGTTACTGCACCCAAAAGCTTGCAGCTGACAGTAGTAATCAGCATGAACAAAACAATACTGAAAAGTTTGAAAGAAAACAGTTTTTCATAGTTTTTATAAAATTTTGCAAATAATCTTTCTTCATGAATTTAGGCCAAAATGTAGTCTGCTATATTTTTTTTTGTTTTAACTACTTGCTTATTGGGCACTTATTCCCCCTTCCTGCCCAGGCCAATTTTCGGTATTTAATCACGGTTGGGTTCTTATTTTTACTAAATAAAAGACCAAAAATTTTTCAAAAATAAAAGTTTTTCGTATTTTGTTAAATAATTTTGCAGTAGTGATGGGCACTTTATAGATGGCACTGATGTGCACGGTGTGGGACTGATGTCCCTCCAACAGAAGCCAGTTAACAGCTTTCTTTTTTTCTTCACGCTGACTGAGGAGAAAAAAGAAAGCGGATAACCGGCTTCTGTTTACGTCCGTGATCAGCTGTGATTGGCTGACAGCTAATCCCGTGTTTAAGGGGCCCGCTGTGATTGGCCCTTAACCTGATCTGTGATCAGCCGAGTCCCAAGGACTCAGCGATCCCAGAGCGCAGCGCGAGAACGTAAGGCCGTATATGTATGTATGTATGTATATATATATATATATATATATATATATATATATATATATATATATACACACACCCATTTTTTTTTAAGCGTTTTTATTTACCACAAAAGAAAGAACAAAAAGTATTTTTCCAGCACATGTACAGATTCATAGTTCAGTACAATCGGTTACCATGTAATATACATAGGCGGTATCAGGAGATCAAAATAGGTCACAAAGAAAGAACGTAGGTCGGCAGTTACATCTAGGCTTGCAAGGAGTATAAACATGCCATGTAGTTATGCACATGTGAAGGACGTCTATTTAGCTATAGCGTGGGTGCCAAGTAGTTAAAAATAAAATAATAAACCAAATCAGTGAATATTATTTAGTTTGTGTGAAAGTTAGGCGTTTTTTTTTCTTTTTTTTTTTTTTTTTTTTTTTTTTACGGCTTAAAAATCAGGACGGTGGAAACATCCCTGAAGTTACCCCATTTTGGAATGCAAACACCCCAGTGTATATTCTAAGAGGCACAGGGAGTCTTTTGAAGACTTCATTTTGCCACAAGTTTTTGGAAAATGTGGAATGAACATGAAAATTGTATTTTTTCACACAAAGTTTTCAGTTTTAAAAGGATATTTCTCACACAGCATAGGCATACTTAGAATGACACCTCAAAACACATTCTGCTACTCCTCACGAGTGTGGTGAGACTTTTTCACTGTTGGACTGATTTATATACTGGATTTTGTATCTTGTGTATCACACAAATCAACCAATTGTATCAAAGCCTTTGTACTGTAATGGTCTCCTCTATATGAGTGGTCGGGGAATATAGCCTAGTGTAGTGTCACCTATAGTAGTCCCTGTTCCTAAAAACCAAGCAAGCCCAGCTTTACTGGTATGTGGCTGTGCCTAGTAATGCCATGTTCCCTGGCAAGGAAGTACAGGAGGCTAAAGAGAGGAAGCACAAAAGAGTTCCTGTGGTTCCAGGAGTGCAATTGAATGGCTGGAACTGGTGTCTCGCAGGAACGTAGTCAGTTAGACGTGCAGATGGGTCAGTTCATGCGCAGGCAGAGGCCTGGTTAGGAAACAGTTAACAGGCAGAAAGGTGGTTCATAAACAGGCCAGGGTTAGTACAGGCGACAATCAGGGACACCAGCTGCGACTAGCTGCACTATTAGGGCTTGTTCACACATGAGGTTGGGATGGTGGTAAAACCTTGCAGTTGAGCCACATTTATTTACCACCCTCAACCGCTACTCCTTTTAGCTGCAGAGGCCCGTCGATCATAACCCATTCAGGTGGTGGTTGTGTAGGGTCCGAGGGGCTAAAGCAGGTGGTGACGAGGCGATACAGCGCCTCCTTACTGCCTGTCAAATGCTCTCTGAAGAGTGATCCGAACACTGATGGCTCTTCAGAGAGCATTGGACATGTGAATAAGTCCTTTTGGTGGCCTTATGACTGGTGTGGTGCTGATCAGGGACACTGCAGCTGATGTGATGATTAGGGGCTCTGGGACTGGCGTGGCAGTGATTAGGGACACTGACTGGTGACAGCATGTTTTTTTTTTTTTTCACTTTGATTACTTATTGTTAAAGTGATGATCACGGTTTGAGCAATCGGTAAAATTGTTCAAAGGGTTCGTTTACTGCTGTGATTTATCACATCTATCAAATGGCACAGGGCTGCTGTGATTGGCCCAGGTATCATATGATTGCTATGACCAATCACGGAGATAACACAGTAGTAAACAAGGCATCCTGAATGACAGCCTTGTTACTATTGTAATTGTGATCAGTCACAGCGATCACTTGGTACCAGGGCTGCTTACAGCAGTCCAGTACATTGATCTGTGATCTGCTTTATCCAGTGACACAATTGGTCACACACAAGTGGCCCATGTGGGAGGACATACTGGTATGTCCACCTGTATGGGCACTGCTCCCGTCCGGCTGTATACAGGTGTAGATCATAAAATTAAAATATCAAAAATGTAATTTATTTCAGTTCTTCAAAAAGTGAAACTCCTATTTTTTTATATAGGTGCGTTTACACATAATATATTTCAAGCATTTTTCTTTTTAATTTTGATAATTAAGGCTTACAGCTAGTGGAAACTCAAAATTCAGTATCTCATCAAATTAAAATATTACAGAAGACCAATAAAAAATAAATAAAATAAAAAGTAATACAGAAATATTGGCTTCTTGAAAAGTATGCCCATGTACAGTATAGTATGCACTCAATATTTTGTTGGGGATCCTTTTGCATGAATTACTGCATCAATGCAGCGCAGCATGGAGGTGATCAGCCTGTGTCACTGCTGAGGTGTTATGGAAGCCCAGGTTGCTTTAATAGTGGCCTTCAGCTCATCTGCATTGTTGGGTCTGGTGTCTAGGCTGCCTCTTGGCAATACCCCATAGGTTTTCTATGAAGCTTAGGTCGGGGGAGTTTGCTGGCCAATAAAGCACAGTGATACCATGATCATTAAACCAGGTATTGCTACTTTTGGCAGTGTGGGCAGGTGCCAAGTCCTGCTGGAAAATGAAATCCGCATCTCCATAAAGCTGGTCAGCAGAGGGAAGCATGGAAGTGCTCTAGAATTTCCTGGTAGAGGGCTGCACTGACTTTGGACTTGATAACACACCGTGGACCAACACAAGCAGATGACATGGCTCCCCAAATCGTTTTGTATTTCATTTGGTAATCAAGGTCCCAGAGTCTGGAGGAAGAGTGGAGAGGCACAGAATCCAAGTTGAATGAGGTCTAGTGTGAAGTTTTCAGTCAGTGATGATTAGGGGAGCTGTGTTATCTGCTGCTGTTGGTCCACTGTGTTTTATCAAGTCCAAAGTCAGAGCAGCCCTCTACAAGGAAATTCTAGAGCCCTTCATGCTTCCCTCTTCTGACCAGCTTTGGGAGGCTTGATGCTTGCCGAACAATTCACAAAAGCTTTTGTGTAAATTGAGGTGTAGGTGGGAAGAAGTTGTTGATAAATGGTGTTCTACCCTTTGATTGTCAAATTTATGCATGTCAGGTTTTAATGTGCTGAAAACAATTTTGTCATTCTTCATAGATGCTTACAGCTGCCTGTGTACCAGTCAAGTTCCCGACGTCATGCTGTTGCTGTGCCAGTACCTCGCTCTCTGCGGAGACATCCAGCTCATGCTAGCCCAAAATGCAAGCAACCGAGCTGCATATTTCGAGGAGTACAGTTACCAGACAAAGGATGATCAAGAGATCCTGCACAGTCTTCACAGAGAATCCAGCTGTGATGGTAAGCATCTCAAAACCATTCGTACATGGAGGAGCCCCTTAAAACAGAACCCTAGCTCCATCCACTGCAGAACTCTCTTAGTCCGTCTAAGTGACTAAGAGACCTACTGGGAGGTACACCTATCCTTCGAGACACTTTCCAATAGCTGCCTTCAAGCAGTGATGTCCTTTGACATCAGCGCATTCTTTTGAAACCATATAAACCCAATTCCTACATTTTGAATATTTGAGATCAAAAGCTTTTCAGTCTGTGCAGCTACAAGGCTGTATCTTCCTCCTGGGTCTCAGTTTAAAAACAATATATATGTGCTTAAAGGCTAACTTCACCTTTAACCATGCTACACCAGTACACAGGGTGTAAAATGTTGCTAAGCCACCCTCCTTTCACCTTTGACAGCATGCGGGGGTTCTTCTCCTCAGCAGCAGCTGTTAAATGTAAAATCACTGTAGCTCTGCAGTGCTCTTCCTGCACAGCTGCGTCATTCATTCTCAGGGATCTGTGAAAGAATGAACTAAAAGTCCCATCTTCCACCCAAAAGGGCTTGCAGTTCGCAATGGAATGGGAATACGGTAATCAGCACATTTGTAGTCCATTGACGCGTCGTCCTGATCACCGATTGAAAGCCAGTACAATGATAGAAATGGAGAGCTGGAGGAAATGTTTGCAGGAGCCTGACATTGCACTCACAACTCACTGAGCAATGCTTTTGTGGAAAAAATAATAAATGCAAATTTTTCTGCCAAAATACGTGCAGTTATGAATTTATTTTTAAAGGTGAACTTGACTTTTTTAATGACAACCAGTCACCATTGGGTGTATTCAAGAACCTACATTTTTAGTCTCATAGTGATCTCACATTTTCAGTCTCATTTGCCTTACTTAGCCAAGCTAAGTAAAGTTCACTAATAAACTTTTTTCCTCTTTTGTAATACTTTAAAGTCTAACTAAACCTATTTTCTCTTTAGTTCATCGACGGACACCGCGCTCCATTTATCCTGCCTTCTGCAGGACTAGGCAGAACAAAAAAAACAAACTCGGCTACGCCCATGGTCTGTCCCAGCTGGTATATAAGCCCCTCTCTTCTATAGGTATTCCGTTTTTCTGTCTAGTCAGGAGTAAAGACTTAGGCTCTCTGCTGGGATCTTTTGGTCCTAGAAATTTATGCTTTTTTCTACTTCCATGCATCTTTTTTGCGCTTTTTTTTTTTTTTTTCTCCTGGAGATCTACAATCAACTACCAGGCTGGGCAACAGGCTGGTTAATCGAGATCCTGTGGTCTCCACAGTCCGGCTAGCGAGCACGTGCTAGGTTGGCCTTAACTTAGCCTCAACAGGCAGAGGTAGGCCCTCGAGTTAAACGTTTCACAGGGAGCAATGTGTCTGTCTATGAAGTGATGGATTTTAAGGTGAGTACTAAAATCCTATTTTTTTTTTTTTTACCTGTTCCCAAATTAAATCCTTTCTTACTGGAACCTATCATCATTGTTTTCTACAGTGTACAATGTTTTCTCCATTTACATTCTGCTTACTAATACATGAGCAGTGTATGCTAAATTCAAGGCCCGCCTCTGTCACAGTTGGCCATGTGCCTATGGGCTTATGTTGACAGGCATTTCAAACATGCCAAGTCTGCAAAATGCCATTGACTTTAGAGATTAGGTTCACCTTTTGACAAAAAATAAATAAATGCACATTTTTTTCAGGTAAATAAAATGTGTACAGTATTACTTTGGATTGCGAGCATAATTTGTTCCAGAAACATGCTTGTAATTCAAAGCACTGATATATCAAAGTGAATTTCACTATAAGAAATAATGGAAACTTAGATGATTTGTTCTACAACCATTTATTCATATAAAAAAAGATTACGGCAATACAGAATACAGTACGGTTTAAAATGTATGGTGTATTCAGTACGTGGCCAGAGGTCTGTGGGCCATAAGAGCAGTAGAAGGATCACAGTTTTAATGAAAAAAAAAAAAAACGTTAAAGACAGTATCCCGCGTTAAGGAGTCTGGTGCTCATCAAAGTAAAGCCACTGGTGTATACAGTAAAGCTGCTGATGTGTACAATACTGTATGTGGCCAGAGGTCCAGGAGCCCTGGTGGCTCCCAGCGCTTTCTGGAGAACTCGGAGACACTCGGGAACTGTTGACACTTCCAGGTGCTCTGAAAGCGTGTTACGCCTGCCCCTCCCTGCTGGGAGTGTCTCCAAGTTCTCTAGGAAGCGCTGGGAGCTACCAGCACCTCCAGACCTCTGGCCACATGCAGTAATGTATACACCAGCGACTTTACATGGATGAGCACCAAACTCCTTAACGTGGGATATATGTTATCGGTGTAATTCCACTTTTTTTTTTTTTTTTACTTTGAAGCTGTGAAACTGTAATCCTTCTACTGCTCATCTTGCAAGACAGCGCTCTTATATCAAGTTACAGTTTAAATAAAAATGTTGCTCATCTTGCAATACGGCTGTATACCACATTACTCGCAAACAAAGCTATTACTGTATTTATTTTTTTTGTTTTGGGAGCCTGAAAGCATTGCACAAACTATTAGCAGATTTCCGATGCTATGCAGGTCTCCTGCAGATCTGTCAGAGTATCGGCATGCTCGTATCTCGTACGAGGAGGCCAAAACATTCTGACCAGAAGACTCTATGAACTAACTCACAGCTCTGTGGTGGTTCATTGACAACTACAAGCCGACAGCCGAAAAGGCTGCCGGACCTTGTTGTTTTTCCATTCACAGAGGACAGTGAAAGAGTGAAGCAGCTGGGTGAGCAGACAGAGAAGATCCCCAGGCTGGTGTCAGTTGGGATCGAGGGGGGTTGGGGCGCGGATGCTGGTGCATTCATAACATGTTACACCCTGAATATGGATGTAACCTTTTATGAAAAGTGAACTTCTCCTTTAAAGTAATTTGTAAAGCTTTTGTTTTGGTTTTTTTAACAGACATGTCCTGCTTACCTGCTCTGTGCAATGGTTTTACACAGAGCAGTCCTGATCCTGCTTTTTTGGGGTTCCAAGCTAGCACTCCTGGCTCCTTCTCTCCTGCTGAGTGCCCCATAGGAAGCTGCTTTCTATGGGAGTGCTAGTTCGGGCTCGCTCCCAAGTCAGGCTGTTTGGGTCTTTTCAGACACAAAGCGCAGCCAGGTTCCGCCCCCCTCTCTGCTCATTGATTTTTTTACTGACAGCAGCAAGAGCCAGTGGCTCCTGCCGCTCTCAGCCAAGCCTGTGAGAGCCGGGAGAGGGGAGAAAAGCTTCTGCAGACATGCACAGTGCTGCATCCAGATCTGGTGAGTATTTAGGGGGGGGAGCTACCATTAAAAGGTTTTTTACCTTAATGCAGAGAATGCGTTAGGGTAAAAAACCTTTTGCCTTTACAACCACTTAGATTCTGCATTTTGGAGGTTGCATTTGAATACATTGCATTGTGTTGCGTTTCTAGATGCGATTGGTGTGCATATTAACTGGAGGTAAAGAAAGTCAAACCTTTTTTTGTCCTACGCTGCATTTGCTTTTGAAAAGCAGACATAACATTTGACAAGAACGCCTTTCAACATGAGCCCTGTGTCTGTTCACAACTGATCTTTTAAAGTGGATCTAAACCCATCAACTTGGGTTTCCCAAAACGGTTACTTTTTAAGGCATGTTGTGAATGATAACTGTCACAGTTGCTTGCTCTCTCAATTGAACTGTCGAGAAGCAAAATGTCTCTTGTCATAACTAATCACATGTGAGCAGCACCATGGCAACTGCAGATCAAACAGCCTTAGGTGGCAGCTTCCTTGGCTGTAAAGGATAGGTGTGTTTAGTTTGGCTTTAAGCCTTTAGTTGGCTGTTGTTATTGCAGGTTACATATGTAGCACCATAGCAGATGCAAATAGCCCATGGCGAGTAGGAGGATTGGGCTTTATTTTCACATTAACTTGAGTCAGTAGTTGGCGGTTACCTGAAGTCTGATAGTTGCTTCTTTAATCTTCTACCTTGTTTCCCAGTTTCTGCGTTTTGCAATGTGTTTGCACCAGGGCAGCCATCAGAAATTTTGGGGCCCCTTACACAGCTTTAGGCCTGGGCCCCTCCAGGCCTGACCACCAACATTTTGTGGGGCCCGCCCTCTGGCCGTCCCACCAAATCTGCCCACTGGCCATCCCACCGATTCCTTCAGTGTCCTTCAGTCCTTCATTTCTGTTTTAACACTCTTACAACTTAATGAATGAAAATGAATCCAATCCATCAAAGAGACATCCCCATATATTCAGCAAAGAGACAGCCCAATCCAGTAAAGTAAAGAGACGGCCTCATATATTAAGCAAAGAGACACCCTAATCCAACAAAGAGACAGCCTCATATATTCAGCAAAGAGACATCCCAATCCAGCAAAGAGACAGCGCAATCCAGCAAAGAGACATCCCTTCAGCTGCATCGGCTTACTCTGCCGCTGCCATGCTTTAGCAATTGCTAGTTACTACAGCAGCAACAACTCGGTCTTGTTGGTTGGGGCCTGGGCGGCTGGGCCCCTTGGAACCCCTGGGCCCCCTACATGTGTATGGGCTGTCCCCCCCCCTATGGCTGCCCTGGTTTGCACATAGCACCACTTGTTGGACTTCAGATGATTTTTCTCTCCTCCTTATTGACGTTTGTAAAGATATAAGTTAATGTACCTGTACCTGTTTTGGGAAGCAAGTTCTTGTTTGGTAAAGATTCTGAAAACATTGTCCATACATATTCAAAATTAATCATTAGGATCCAAATTTAACTACAGCCCATTTAACTGTAAAGCTGTAATTTTTTTCAGTTTCAGATCACATGTGCTGACAGCAGATACAGTTGGGTGGTAAACCCCCCTAACAGGTCCTCATGTGGACACAGAGGAGTTGATTTACTAAAACTAGAGCGTGTAAATTTGGCACAGCTGTGCATGGTAGCCAATCCGCTTCTAACTTCAGCTTGTTCATTTAAACTTTTACAAAAAAAATCCTGGAAGCTGATTGGTTTCTATGCAGAGCTTCAACAGATTGTGCACACTCCAGTTTTAGTAAATCAACCCCCGAAGGAGAAGCAGTACATTAGATGTCTTGTTTTCTAATCTGAACTTGGAACATTGAGCTCTGAAAGCTGATTACTTCATACGAGAGACCTTATGGTGATTTTACATAACATAGGAGTTGTGAACTATTCATACTCTACTGACCCGCAGTCATCACTACATTAATAAACCTGAAACTCTATCTTCTAGGTTTTTCTTTTGTCACTGACCTGATCACTGATCTGGAATGTCAGCTGTCGGTTAGCTGCAAATGCTATGAAGCTGCCAACGAAATCCTGATCCTCACCCAACTCCAGGACCAGAACCCAGAGCAGAAGATGCAAGTACTCAAGAGGCTCGGCAATATCCGAAATGAGATCGGAGTGTTCTTTATGAACCAGGCTGCGGCGCTCCAAACTGAGAGAGCAGGTGAGGTCTGATGTGTGAGATTTGAGAGCCTTGTCCGAGGTCTAACTCTTTAGTGACTTCGGTAACCACCTCTCACCCGACATACAGTAAAATTAAGGGCCCAAGGTGGCTCTCTCGTTATGGGAAATCGTCCCACTCTCACTGCGCTTGCGCACCCATCACCGATCTTGGTAAAGAGCCATGAACCCATCCGCTGTTTCCGATCACTGCTGTTCACGTGTAAACAAGGAGATGCTGGTTATCTGCATTCCTCTCCTTATACTGACAGCATGTTAGGAGCCAATCAGCGGCATTTCCTCACAGGGGAAATCTGCCCAGATAATCGGGGTACCGATCATCAGTGCCCTAATTATCAGTGATGCCTGTCATTGATGCCTATCTGTGCCACCTCATGAGTGCACATCAGTGAATGAGAAAAATTACTTATTTTACAAAATGCTAGAACGGTAAACTAAAATTTCTTTTTTTTTTTTCGGTCGTTTTTAGTTTCTTTAGCAAAAAATAAAAAACCTAGTGGTGATTAAATACCACCAAACTAAAGCTCTATCTGTCTCAAAAAAATGATAAAGATTTTTTTTTTTGGGTACATTATTGCATGACTGCACTACTGTCATTAAAGGTGTGACAGCGCTGAAAGATGAAAATTTGCCTGGGCAGGAAGGGGGTTAAAGTGCCCAGTATTGAAGCGGTTAAGGGAACTATGCCTTTACTGCTTGAGTTTGTTCATTTTTATTTCATTCAGATAAGGTTTTGAAATGAACACTAGTATACATGCAACCTGAGATCTTTCTCTTCAGGTTTGTATTTACAGCGAAGCAATAAACCAGCAATCTAAAATTTTGGGGTGCCAGACCAAAGGTCACTAGCTACTGGTTGAAATGTAAAGGAAAATACCAAGTAGGAACACAAAGGTGCCTTGTTATCATTTGTGTTTTCATCTTTAAGGAGGGAGTTGGCAGAGGCAAGCAGTTGACCCCTCTGGCGCTGGCCTATTGGGGATAAGAGCGTAGCTTCCAGACATCTGAGAGCCAGTTCATACCACATGCAGTCCAGTGTGTCTCTTTTTCTGCATCAAAAACACTTGGAAAGTAGCTTGTATGGTTCCCAATGGCATAGCGCTCACCAGTGCTTGCAGTTCGTTTCAGAAAAAAAAGTAGAACATGCTGCATTTTACCTGCTCTGGACTGTACCTCAAGGCACTGGAACACACACGTCCTTAATTAAGAGTAAGGAAAAAGTGTGTGTGTGTGTGGGGGGTGGGGGGGGGTGGGTGCATTGGACTGCACCAAAAACGCACCTGGAACGCATCCAGACTGCGATTCTATGGTGTGGACTGGCCCTAGGAGGGAAAAAAAAGTGGGAAAAACACACTGGAACGCATTAAAAACGCGGATACAGGAAAACATCTGGACTGCGTTTCTACGGTGTGAACTGGCCCTGATTGTTTTTACCCCTGACAAGATCCAACCAGCAAAGTTTGTACCCTATCAGATTGTAATCTGATCAAACACTTAGATGACTAGTGGTCATTGAACCCTAGATGCTCAAGCCAAATTGAGCAGAATCTGTACAAGTTGGTTATATAAAAAAAAAAAGATGCACAATTTATTATACCATAATTGTATCTTACAAGTACAGTACAAAATAGAGACAATGGCAAATACTACCATCTGCTTAGTCCTACAGACTTATCCTACAGTAAAAAACATTAAAACCAGCTGCTTACTTACCTCAGGCAAGCTTGGCAGACTTTGCCAAGATACACTTTTGTTTTGATATTTTTGCCAAAATTCTCTAACACTGGTGGTGCCTACAGAGTGAGCCATCATAGACTTGTATATGGCGGTTTCCCAGTGCTCCAGACATAGCTTGGAGCAGACCTCAGCTAGAGATAAGTAAGCCACTAGGTTGGGAGTTTCTAGTAAAGAATAGCTCAGGAGTGCTTAAAAGGTAACTCCACTTTCGTGGGAAAAAAAATGAACAAAAATAAAAAATTCTGTAGCATATGCAATTGTGTCACAAGTCCTATTGTAATTGAATGTTATTTAAAATGACCTTTCCTTTTCAATCTGCACCCCTGTAATGTTCTGTAAAATGCAACATGGCAGCCTGGAGGCGTTCTGAGCACAGTGTACAGAGCACCCCCAGATATGTCATTTCCTGCTTGTGTGATTGGCTCACTGATTTTCCCAGAAGTCTGCCTAAGATACAAGTCCGATTTTGAGCGCCCCCTGCAACAAAAATGTCACTTTTTGTGTGATACTTTAAAATGGAATCGCGTCTAAAGGGATGCATATCCTGCTGCTTTCTTTTTTAGAGCCCTGCAGGTGCAGCAGCTAAGTGGTAATTTTATAAAAGCACTCATATGCACATTAATTTTGCACATTGAAACACAGACAAACTAACCGCTATTTCTTCAGAATAACAAATGGTAGAAATATTTAACATTGTTAAAATCCCTGCAATGTACATGGATCACCCAGAGGGGAATGTGTTTTTCACAACAAAGGTGGAGTTGGTCTTTTTAGGAGGGTGTCGGTCAGTAAACTTTAATGGAAAGTTTAACGCTTCTTTCGGATACTTTAATAAACTAGGCCAACAGTGATGCAGATGTTGCACCAGAACCCCTGATGTTTTGTCAGTTGGAGGAGAGAGTGTTTTTAATGTATAATCATTTCTCTGAATGGAAATCATTTTCAAGTACTCAAACTTTAAAACCACATAGATTTGTCCTCCTACAACCTCATCAGCAAAGCATAGCGAGCTAATGAAATTTTAGCCTGCATTCTGAACATTTGCATATATATTTAAGTGCTGCAATGGATTTCCTGCAATTTACATTTCCCTGCTTTATTCAGGGCTGTTATTTTTTTTTTAGAGTCTCACACAGACAAACCTTATATTTACATCCTTTTAATTTACATTATCTTGTGTAATTTTCTAGCAATTTCAATCCATTTTCTGTCAGAATCTCAGAGTATAAGCGGCGTATTTGACTATAATGGTAGAGAGGAAATGATAGGACTGTGCATTTAAAGGTACTTAAACCTCAAGCTTGCCTTAATTGAATGTGCCTGGTATGGGGATTTAGAGGCTAGGCAAAGTTTTATGCAAACTTGACAAACTACTCACCCTTTCCTTGATTTTTGAGAATGATTTAAGTTCGAAATAAAAAATACAATTTTAATGGGAATGCTTGCTTTACATGTCAGTTATATACTTTGCGAAAAGTGTCAAACTTCAAAATGTCTTACCTGCATCTTCCTTGTAGACTGGCCACACACTTCTAACAGCTAAGTGAGATGGTCAGCCTTCTATCGCTTGCCCACATATACCGTGTATATATACGGTGGCAAGGTGGCTCTCCTGTGCCGGATCACGTTCTCCACACACACACACACACACACACACACACACACACACACACACACAGTTAATAAGCACACTTTAGGCACACATTTAACCCTTTGATCACCCCCTGATGTTAACTCGCAGCCAGTGTCAGTACAGTATATTTTTAGCATTTCACTGTAATAATGTCAATGGTCCCCAAAAAAAGTGTCAGTGTCCGATTTGTCCGCGGCAATTTCGCAGTCCAGTTATAAGTCGCTGTTTGCCGACATTGCTAGTAATAAAAGAAAAAAAAGATATCCCATAGTTTGTAGATGCTATAACTTTTGTGCAAACCAATTAATATACACTTATTGGGACTTTTTTATTGGCCTAAACATTATGAAGAAATTTGATGATGTACATTTCCTTTATTGAATGTGCTTTATAGCAGACAGTAAAAAAAAAAAAAAAAAAAAATATATATATATATATATATATTTTACACACACACCCATATATACATACATTTTTTTTTTTCCCCCAAAATGGTCCTTTTTTTTTTTTTTTGTGTGTGTTTTTTGCGCAAAAAAATAAAAACCGCAGAGGTGATCAAATACCAGCATAAGAAAGCTCTATTTGTAGGGGAAAAAGGACATACATTTTTTTTTGGGTACAGCTTCGCACAACTGCGCAATTGTGAAAGTAACAGTGCCGTATCGCAAAAATGGCCTGGTCATGAAGGGGGTTAATCTTTCCGGAGCTGAAGGGGTTAATCTGTTCCAGTGCAGTAAAGAGAACCTGCATTTCTGCCGTTAGATTTGCAAAACTTTTCTGCTGATATTTCACCAGAGATAGAAGACTCACTACCATAAACCAAAGGATAGTGCTGTAGATGTCCTCAAAAGTCTGCACAGAGCTTGAAGGTAATCTGCAGTATGTCTGTTGTTGTACTTGAATCCTTCTATGATTTATATGATCATCTATAAGATCATCTTCAATGTTGCCATTATTTCAGAAAAGCATTATTAGATAGTTTTGGTAAATCATTGCTTTCTACTGATTGAAATGGGAAGGTCATTCAATAACATTACTTAAACGTTGGTCCTAATAACTGCTATAAGCTATCTGTTATGCTAATTTATATTTTCTCTGTACGGCTTTTGTCCCATTACTTGGCAGTTTATTATGCAGGCAGCAGGTTCCTAAAGAAATCTTCACTGCAGGGATGCCCCGTTCTCTTTCTGTCCCTAAACTTCTTGTGCTGCGGTTGTTAATAGGTTTCGGCTGAACTGAGCTTGATCTCTGAATAGGGGAGAGTCTCAGGATTTGGGATTAGCGCATGCGTGTTTAGACTAGAATCACAGAGCCCGCCAGTAAGCTGTCACCCATGCAGGACAATTGTCTGTGGCCAGGGCAATCCCTGGCAGACAGTCACTCTGTCCTCGGAATTGTGTAGGCTGCTGGTGTTTATCTTTGTCTTTTGAGGATGCTAGTTTCCTGCCTGGCGTGCCGATGCTAGCGCTTTAATAGAATTTGAACACTTGTCTCGCATCTATTTACAGCATGCTTGTTCAAGGTCTGTTCCATTACTTTAAAGGTATTATACTTACCTGCTCTGTGTAATGGTTTTGCACAGAGTGGCCCTGAACATCCTCCTCTCTGGTCCCCTGCCTGCACTCCTAGCTCCTCCTCTCTGGCGAGTGCCTCAATAGGAAGCCGCTTTCTTTGCGGGCACTAGTGGGGGCTTGTTCCCAATCCCTGCACCTAAATACATAGACAACGGGACTTTTAATATTCGGACACTTGCGAATCCAGCAGTGTCTTTATCCAAGCTAATTTTCAATCGGCTCTCGGGGGCTACTGCTGCTGCCATCTCGGCTAAGGGAAACCATAAGGGAAAATACGCTGTCCTTAGTAAATAGGGGGGGGGGGGAGACAAGAACATCCAGCTGAGTTCTCTGCGGCAAAGTCAGCCGGAAGTGGGAGCAGGTTTCTATTAAAACCAGGTACCCACTCTCCCTGAAAGGTGCCAAATGTGGCAGCCGGGGGGGGGGGGGGGGAGGGTGCAATCAAAACAAGCAGAGCTTTACATTTTGGGTGGAGCTCCGCTTTAATGCAAGGAATACATTAAGGTAAAATTTGGCTTTAGAACCATTTTGTTTTCTCATGGTGGCAATATTATAATGACTGCAAATGTGCATTGCGCTCCTCTTGAGGGGAGAGCCTGGTCAAGTGACTGTAATGGAGCTCTCTGCAGCTTTGGGCAGGTAAACTCTGTTACTGCACAGGCTCCTCACTATGACTCACATCTTATAAATCTGTTCTAAAACAGAGGCTAGACTGTGAAGTAACACTGAATTGTCTGATGGCGAGCACTCCTAATTCTGAGCACCTATAAATTTTAGTTCATGAAATGGATTCCATTTGTAAGTCCTTGTTCACACAGATGTACTTGCCAGCGTGGAATGCACAGGTAAGGGAAACCCAATTTGACAGCCGTGCGGGTGAACACAGTGTGTATTCGGGGACCCGCACCTGCATGGATGTCAGGTTGAGACCAGTGATTGTGTCTGTGCAGTGAACGTCCCAATAGACAGAAATGGGACTTCTGCGCATGCCATGCAGGCATACACGGCCCTTTTCACAGATTTAAACTTGGGTATGTCAAACAAAACAAAGAGAAATTCCCAGTTTGCAAATACATGCGTAAGCTGCAGAGGCCACGACAAGGCACCACAGTATTATCTGCAGTCCTAACTCTGTACATTTTTACAGCCTCCATAGTAGGAGCACATATCTAGTAATGGATAGATTGAGCCCCGGTTCACACTCATGCGAGTGCGGGGTTCGCATGTAATGTCGGAGCGCACTGCTCCTTCATTACATGCGATCGGCTGTGCGGTGCGAGTTTAGCCATACACTTTGTATGGCTAAATTCGCACTGCAGCCACAGCAAACACGCACAGGGACCCTTTTTGGAAGCCGCATCAGGATCGGATCGCACAGCGGTTCACACTTGTGCGATCCGATCCTGTGCGAACTGCACGATCGCACTGCGATATGCGATCAAACTGGGGGTGTCGTTAAGATAACATTGACACCCCCAGCGTATCGCATATGGCAGTGTGAACTGCCGGGGGTGCGTGTGCGATTCGGGAACAGGCTGCGGATTCGCAGCCTTCCCGCATCGCATAAGTGTGAACCGGACCTGAGGGCATTGATTGAGGGAACATTTATAGTTAGGACTGCAGATAATACTGGGGTGCCTTGTTGAGGCACATGTATTTGCAAATGTGTGCAAACTAAACCCCTGTTTTTAACGTGAATTGTTGGACAGGATAATTTGGTTGCAGGCAGGCTGGGAATTTTTCTTTGGTTTTGTTTGACATGCGTTGCCCTTCCAAGTGTTCCTTGCTCTTAAGGCCAGTTATAGGTTGGGGCAGCTGCTGTTTGTACACTTAAGTTTGCCTGTGTGAAGGGAGCCTAATTGCATTTTTTATCTTTTAGGTTTGTATAATGGGTAAAAATAAAAGCACAATTGCTTACATTTATGATTTTGTTTAAGCAAAATTTAGCATTTTGTGTATTTTTTTTTTCCCCCACACTATTCAGCAGGTAAGAACGTGTCCAATGCAGAGCAGGGCATGTGGAAGAAGAGCTTTTCCAGCTTTGAGAAAGGAATCACCAACTTTGAATCCATTCGGGACTCCACGAACATGGCTCTCTTATTGTGCAACATGGGGCGACTGATGAGGATATGTGCCCAGGCACACTGCGAAACTGGAAGTGATGTCGGAAGGGGGGAGTTCTCTCCCGAGGAGGCTCTTTATTACAATAAGGTGGGACTGTGTGCCAATGTGTTATATATACTTTTATTATTTTAGTACTTGAAAATAAATATATACCATGTGTACTCTTGGACACCTATTTACCTAATGTCCATATTGCAAGTCGGTTTCTGTTCCACGGCCAATACAGTGGGAAATGATACAGGCTTCAGTGATATCTAATGAACTTATTCAATATTTTTCTCTTGCCTGCTATTCAAACTCAATATATTTTGATAATATTTAATTCTTTTAAACAGGCATAATAAAGAGCACTAAGCTTTTTAAAAGCTTTCACCACAAGCCATATTCAATTAGCCCACCAGGCATATATCTGTGACTAACACAGAATGCTGGAAAAGTAAAAGAACCCACCAGTACATAATAAACCTCCTCATTAGTTTTGCCGTGATAACACATTTCATGACTGCTTGTATTTTTATTAGGTGTTTTTAGCTGTACTATTTCGAGCCACTCAAAAAAAAAAAAAAACAGTTATAACTATACAGTGGAGAGTTTTCCAACCTCCAGGCACCCCCCCCACCTTTTTTCTCATTTTTACTACAACTTAAAAAATCTGATCTGAGCTTGTGTGTGATCTAATAGAGTATGGGCTTGGAATCCAAAATGATGTTATGCTACCCACTTCCTTTATTTAATCACACATTTTGTATGTCTTTTCATGACCTCAGTTGCACAATTTTTGTCCCTTTTTGGACTATCTTTTGGTAAAACCATAATTCCACGCACTATATAGTGCAGAGAAGAGATTTATTATTATTATAATAATAATAAAACAAAAGGAATCATACTTTCAAAGCAAATCATAGGGATGTATCGTCCAAAAAGTAACCCTAGCAGCTGGTCACATTCAACAAAACTTAAAGTGGAATTCCAGGCTATTGCCAAACTATATTTAAAGTGGTTCAAAAAGCTTAAGGCTTTTTACCTTATTGCATTTTATGCATTAAGGTAAAAAACCTTCTGGGAGCATCTCCCCCTTATACTTACCTGAGCCCCATCTCGATCCAGTGATGGGCATGAGAGCAGTGGCTCTCCTGGGTCTCTCTTCCCATTGGCTCACTAAGCAGAGGGAGCTTTTGGCTCCTTCTGCTGTCAATCAAAGCCAGTGAGCATATGGAGAGCAGGGTGTGGGGCCGAGCCGCACTTTGTGTGTGAATGGATAATGCCTATTCACAAGAGTGCAGCTCAGGAGTGAGCCTGCTCGAGTGCCCTCATAGCAAGACACTTGCTATTGGGGGCACTTGGCAAGGGAAAGGAGCCTGGACCTCCAGCATGGGGCACAAAAATAAGAGAATCAGTTCTACTCTGTGCAAACCCGTTGCACAGAGTAGGCAAGTATGACCTGTTGTGTGGAGTGTGATTTTTTTTTTTTTTTATTCCTCTTTTAGAATCACTTTAAAATTCTAGTATGGCTTCTTTAAAAAAAGAAAAAAAGAGAAAAATATAATACCCATCTAGGCGAATGTAGCATCTATCCTCCACTGCTTCTAAGACTGAGAACTGAGTGATAAAACTCTGCGGATCGCTCGGTTCTCAGTCTTCAGTGAGCAGAGAACTAGTGACTGACAGTGACAATCACCGACTCTCTGCCCCTTCAGCACTTATCAGAATGCTGGGCTGTGCACGGTGAGGGAGAGGTTGGCTTGCTGAAAGGCTAAGCCAACTGCCAGTCCAGGCATCTGGGTGGATCTTTCCTCAGCCAGGACCAGCTGAGTGACATCAGCCAGCAGCAGATTTTAGCCCGCTTTCGGCTGAAAATGGGTCACAGGAGAGCGGAACGATCTCCACTCCTGTGATCCATAGGAAAAAAGGGTCTAAAAAGCTTTGCCCTTATTTCTCCTTTTTTAAAACCTGCTCCCCCCCCCCCTTCTAAATCTTATTCTAGCTACCCTGTGAAAGGAAGATGCTTATACTTGCCTATTTTGATGGCCTTATATGATCTCCCAAGCAGCTGGCTTCAGGGGAGAGGAGATATCGCTGCCAGTGGCAGAAATGTCTGGGTGATAACCTCACCCATAGGCTTGCTATCGGGCATCTGTTGTCTGCTGTCCCTCCTCCCCCCCTGAAGCCGCATCTGGGAGCCGTTCACATGACCAGACCGGAGCGCACAGAGAATAGGTAAGTATAAGCATCTTCCTTTTCACAGTGTAGTTGGAATTGGTGCCTTTATAACTTTTTAGCTGACTGTAAGGTGTAATGACCCCTGATGGAATACCCTTGATCCGGGTTCCCTGGGACCTCCTGGCTTCCTGTGGGGTAAAGTGTTTGAGAGGCTGGTTTGGTGTGGGAAGTCTACACTGGATTATAGCCTGTCCCAGTCAGCAGCATTTATGTATTTCTAGTCTTTTTTATTAATGTTTGATTGAACTGCAAACCTGCCTGGACTGCTTTTGGGCTATTTCATTCTCAATAGCCAACTAATAATGCGCAAGCATTGACTGCCTAGGATTTTATACCTGGTAATGACAGCCCTCTGTGTTCTGACTACACAGGCTTGTGAGTGGTTCCTTGTATTTGGTTTATTAATATTTGTCTTCTCTAGTGCCCTTCCGTATTTTTCTTTTAAATTTGTTGTGTCTGAGGGTACTGATTAGAACACATAATAGCTAGCAGGTAGAAAATAAACACATTTTTAATATGCATTTGCCAAGGTAATGGTACAATATTCTTGAAAGGTGAACTTGTCACTTGAAGTGGAATTTTAGAACAAAAAAATTTATTTTCTCTTTTGTTTATTGACGGACATTGTTTCAGATGTTCATAACCGTTGGGTTATACTGCCCCCTACAGGAGTAGGACACTAGGCAGAAAAAATGTCTGGCTGCACCCATGGGCACTCCCTCTCTCTGCTATAGGCATTTTTTTTCCTGCCTAGTTAAGAGTAAAGACCTAGTTCCTTGCTGGGATCTTTGGTCCTGGCAATTTCTTATTTCCTGGGATCTTTGGTCCTGGCATTTTCTTTTTTTTCCTGGATTTTTCCTGTGAGATCTACAATCAACTGCTAGACTAGGCCGCAAGCTGGATAATCTACATCCAATGGTCACCCCAGTCTGGCACTAGGTCGGCCGTGACATATGCCCACCAGAGGGAGGGGGGCCTGCAAGTTAAACGCCTTGCGAGGTCACATACGACCGGGTTTCGGCGGTGGGAGCCCCCTTCTCATCCCTTGGTGCCGACTCTTTTTCGCTTCCTGATCGCCATGCGTGGAGAGCAGATTATCCTGGTGGCTGCAGGTGCGTGTTTCTGCTGGGTGGTGAGTCTGGTGGGGGTTCTCTCCCTCTCTGCTGAGGATCGCTTTGTGCCTGGCGACCGGTTTGTGCTGCCTGGTGGGGGTTGTCCCTTGCAGTATGTTACACTTTTTGTGGGGTCCCCCTGGTGACTCATGGAGTCTTTGGAGCACATCTCCCCACCTGATCCCCTCTCTGAGGCTGCGGGGCCCTCCGGGTCCCAACCATCCATTGATGCACTGACGGCGGTCCTGGAGTCCTTTGTGTCCCAGGTGGGGGTGGTCTTGGGGCTGAGTGCTAGCAAAAAGCGCCCCCCCCCCCTTCTCCTGCCTCATCTATCTCAGATACTGAATCTGATTCAGCCGCCGTGGACGTGGGTCACCCTGCTGGGTCTGCAACCACATGGCCAGAATTCTCTGATAGTGAGGATGATTCTTCCACATCTGCGACCGCGCACGAAAAGGCGCTGGTGGAAGCCCTGATTGTATCTTTGCGTGAGACCTTGAAGATGGAGGCAGCAGCTGCGACAGAGGCACAGGTTCCCTTTGGCACTCACAAGCCATCCAGAGCGGCAAGGGTGTTTTCCTTTCTCTGTCTATTTTTACAGAATTGACGCTAAAGAGTGGGGACGACCGAAGTGTCCCCATGTGGTCCCTAAGCGCTTTACTAGGCGTTACCCCTATGAGGTGTCCCTTCTTAATAAGTGGACTGTTCCACCGGTGGTGGACCCTCCAGATTTCAGATTGAACAAGGCAACCATGATTCCAGTTGAAGAGTCCCCGGCATTTAAGGATCCGGCTGACAGGAAGGCGGAGGCTGTGACCCGCAATATGTACACTCTGGCTGGTTCGGCACGGAGGCCCAGTATTCATTTATTGCCCTGGTGTCGCAAACTGACGGAGTGGGCTAAGCTTTTACGCCGTGATCTGGAGGGAAAACCGCTCCCCCATGCCTTTGCTGAGCTGGCAGACCAGCTGGTCCAGGGGCTGCAGTTTATCTGTGATGCCTATTTGGATGCGGTTCCCCTAGTGACTCGGATCTCTGTTTTGGCAGTGGTCCTTCGGCGTGTCTTATTTTTGGCTCAAATGCAGGTCTGTGGACCAGACTTCTAAAAAGCCCTCAACTGATCTTCCCTTTTCAAGGAGATCGCCTGTTTGGAGCTACCCTGATGATATAAGGTCCGCCTCTGGAGCATCCAAACGAACCTGGACTGGCAAGCCAAAAGCTGGCTTCTCCAGACCCACGGACAAGGCTCCTTCAGCATGAAGGTGCGACCTCACCCGTTTTGGGGGTGTTGGGGGGGGGGGGCGCTTCTTTGCTGGTATACGTGGTCTTCCCTTGTGCAAGGTAAGTGGGTCCACAAAGTCATTCGCTCCGGCTACAATATCCTGTTTCGCTCCTGTCCCCCAGCAATGTTCTTTCCTTCCAACTTGCGCCTGTCCCTGGACCGCTTACAGGGTCTGTTTGGCTCAGTACAAGACCTGCTACATGGGGTGATTGATTGTCCTGGTTTACGACCTTGGGCTACTTGGATCTCCTTCTGCGAGCGGAGTCTCCTTCTGCTCTGGTAGAAAACCTGGTGATCACAATACGAACTCTGTGGGAGTTCGGCTGGAATTTGACTTTTCAGAAATCTGCTCTGGTTCCGTCCACAAAGCTGGACTATCTGGGCCTGACTCTTTACTCGGCCTTAGCCAAAGTTCTCCTTCCTCTGGACAAACTCCAGAAATTGCAGGCTGCAATTCGTCTCCTGCTGTGTAACAGATGGTCATCCCTCCAAACTTGCATGCGGGTGCTGGGCCTGATAGTGTCTACCTTCGAGGCAGTTCCGTTTGCACAGTTCATATGAGGTCCCTGCAAAGGGAGATTCTGACCAAATGGGACAAGACTCCGTAGTCTCTGGACAATCAGATCCGGCTGAGTCTGGGAACGAAGAGGTCCTTGATATGGTGGCTTTGTTCTCCGGCGCTTGAGCTGGGCAAATCCCTACTCTCCTTGTATTGGACAGTGGTCACCACGGATGCAAGCCTGTCCGGCTGGAGAGGCATCTTGGGCAACATTCTGCTCAGGGGATCTGGACGCTGGAAGAGTCCAGACCTACCGATCAATGTCTTGGAACTTCCGATAGATCAGACTGTCTGAACCATTGGACAGATTGTCTTCAGGGTTGTCCAGTGTGCATTCAATCGGACAATGCCATGGTGGTGGCTTATGTCAATAACCAAGGGGGCACAAGAAGTGTCTTGGTGGCTCTGGAGGTAGCGGGCATTCTAAGGTGGGCAGAACAGTTCATTCCAGCCCTCTCCGCCGTACACATTCCCGGGGTGGAAAACTGGCAGGCGTTGGACCAAGGGGACTTGTCCCGGAGGTGTTTCATCAGTTGTCTCCGATGGGCCATCCCTGAGGTGGATCTGTTGGCATCTCGGCTCAACAGAAAGGTGCAGAGGTTTGTATCTCGGCCACGGGATCCTCTGGCGGACGCCGCGGACACGCTGGTGGCTCCGTGGGGGTCAATATCGTCTGATTTACACCTTTCTTCCTCTCAAGCTTCTACCAAGACTTCTACACAGGATCGAGGCAGAAATGATTCCGGTCATCTTATTGGCTCCAGACTGGCCTCACCGGGCTTGGTACGCCGATCTAGTGTGGCTGGTCGCCGACATTCCTTGGAAGCTTCCTCTTAGGGAGAATCTGCTGTCCCAAGGACTTGCATCTTGCTTTACAGTCGCTGGCTTTGAGGGTTTGGCTGTTGAACGCCAGGCGCTGAAGCATAGAGATTTAAAGCTAGGAAATCTACTTCTAGGTGGATCTACCATTGTACGTGACGTGGTGTGAGTCTCTTGGGGTTCATCCTCACACCTTCTCGGTGGCTCGGATCTTGACCTTCCTTCAACGGGGGGGGGGGGGGGGGGTGTGTTGAACAGAAATCGGCCTGGAGCACCATCAAGGGCCGCCAGGTGTCAGCTTTGACTGCCTTCTTCACGCACTCCCTGGTGCGTATCTTTCTTCAGGGTGTCTGACATTTGGTTCCTCCCAGTGCGGGCACCGTTGCCGATTTGTGACCTCAATTTGGTGCTTTCGGTCTTCCAGAAGCCTCCCTTTGAGAATCTTCGGGAGATTCCCTTGCTTACTCTGTCCCAGAAGGTGGCCTTTTTGGTGGCTATCACCTCTGCACGCAGGGTGTCTGAACTGACCGCGTTATCCGTTCCACCTTACCTGATCATTCACAGAGATAAGGTGGTTCTTCGCCCCTGTCCGTCGTTACTTCCAAAGTTTGTTTCTGGTTTCCATTTAAATTAAGAATTTGTGTTGCCTTCCCTGTGTCCCAGGCCTTAACATCCAAAGGAAATTGTCTTGCTTGCCTTCGATGTGGTCTGGAGTCTGGACAATTGGGGTGTACCTGGCAGCTATGGAGTCTTTCAGAAAGTCAGACACTTTGTGCTCACAGATGGGCCTCGCAAAGGGTTGTACGCTTCCTCTGCGACCATTTCCAGATGGATCAGACAGACAGCGATTCAGGCCTATTCCATCAAGCGTCATGTTCCTCCTTTCCCTGTTAAGGTGCACTCTACTCGGGTGCTTAGTGCCTCCTGGGCTTTCTGTCATCATTCGTCAGTGACGCAGGCTTGCAAGGCGGCCACTTGATCGTCGGTGCACACTTTAACAAAGTTTTATAAAGTGGATCTTCCTGTTGCCTGGTTGGCTAGTGTTTTAGCCCTGAGAATTTTTTTTTTTTTTTTTTGCTGTTCCCACCCCTCATGTTTAACACTGCTTTGGGACATCCCAATGGTTATGAAGATCTAAAGCTGTATCCGTCAATGAACGAAAGAGAAAATTAGATTTTTTACTTATTGTAAAATCGATTTCTTTGATGTTCGACGGACACAGCACCCACCCCTCTGTGGAGTTGTAATTCTTCTGACACTGCCCATAGGCGTACCCAGAATTTTTTTTTTTTTTCTGCCTAGTGTCCCACTCCTCTAGGGGGCAGTATAAACCAATGGTTATGAAGATCTTATGCTGGTTCCGTCAATGAACATCGGAGAAATGGATTTTACGTTAATTCAAAAATCCCATTAGCTATTGATTGACTTCTGTTGAACAGACCTGGTGGGAAAAAGTTGCTCATTCAGCGTTGATCTGTGTATTCTGACAGTGCAGGAGGGACGATTCCTTTATACACTTTGAATGAGTGGATGGGGGATCTGTTTAGTTTTCTGAATGGGGAAAAAAAAATCGAATCTTAATGCCTAAATTATTGGCATAACCTGCTACTGTACGCTATTAAGTGTAAGGTAACTGTGCTTAATCTGTTTACAGGCTGTTGATTATTATCACAAAGCATTGAAGTCTCTGGATAAAAGAGATACTCATCAGGCTGTGTGGGACTCTGTTTATTGGGAGCTGTCTACAACTTATTTTACAATGGCCACTCTACTGCAGGACTATGCACCCATCTCCAGGAAAGCACAGGAGCAGGTAGGTGTGCTTATAGTCTGCTTATAGTCTGCTGACAGATTTCTAATGTGATCATACTGTGTGTCCCAGCATGCAGGTCTCAGAGCTGTTTAAGCTCAGAAAAGTGCAGCGCAAATAACCAATCAATATTCTATATCTTTAAAGTCCATTAATATTTTATAGTTAGCTGGATGTATGCCACTGTGATGAGGATGTGCTTCCAAGCCAAAACATGAAAATATCCATATGAATCCAGCCCATCCACCAAAGACCTCAGCAGCCACTACCCTCTTCGATTTGGCAAATCCCCTCTTAGTTTTGGCAAAAGGAATATTAAGCCTTCCCATATACTGGGGAACAACTGTGGTCCAAAGATCAATCGATGGTGTAGAAGATGCTCTCTACTCGAAAAATGTGAAAAAATAAAACTGGATCTAGTGATCTCTGTATATAAAGCTTATTTTTTTTTAAAAAGATGGTAAAACACAAGTAAAGCACTTGTGCCAAGTGCATACCAAGAGTGCTCAGATAACAAGTAAAACCAATAAGATGGCTGCAGGTGATGTCTGTATGTAGCTTCTCCCCCGTGGGGGAGAGTATCTTCTACACCAGGCATCACTAAATGGCGGCCCGCGGGCCAAGTCCGGCCCCGCAGCGGTCGCGCCATTTAGGATCTGTTTTTCCCTCTGCTGCCGCCGCTGCAGCTGCAGCTCTGTCTTTACAGAGCTGACATCGGAGGAGCAGCGCAGTGATTCACGGAGGACGGGGGCTGGTACAGTTAACTGATTGGTTGCTAGAACTGCCCTGTATTCTAGCAACCAATCAGTTACCTGGGGCAGGTCCCGCCCTCCGTGCATCCCTTTGAGCACTTCCGATGTCAGCTGCTGTGCCTCCGATGTCAGCCACGCTGCCCTGTTTAAGGTAGGACAGGGAAGAGGCACTGCTAATGTAAAGGGGGAAAGAGGGGGGAAATCAAAGAGGCAGAAAAGTAAAGGAGTGATACGGTATGAAGGGGGATGGGGTTCTACAAAGGGGGTGAGGATTAGAATGTGAAGGGGGGCTGGAGACTGCAGTGTGAAGGGGGGTTTGAAAAAAAAGGAGATGAGCACAGGAATGTCTGAGGGTGCTATAAAGGGGGTGAGGACAAGAATGTTAATGGGGGGGCTGGGGACTGCAGTGTGAAGGAGGGGCACAATAAAATGGGAGAGGACAGTTATATGAAGGGGTGCTATTAAGGGGATGAGGACAGTTATATGAAGGGGGTGCTATGAAGGGGGGAGAATAGTTATTTGAAGGGGGGTGCTATGAAGGAGGGAGGACAGTTATGTGAAGGGGGGTGCTATAAAGAGTATGAGGAAAGGAATGTGAAGGGTGGATGATATGAAAGGGGCTTGGAATTGCAATTTAAAGTAGGGGGTGATATAAAGGGGGGCCGCTGACAAAAATGTTATGGGCTGAAGACTGTAATGTGAAGGGGGATGATGTACAGGGGGACTGAGAACACTGATGTAATAAAGAGGATTGTGATGTGAAGGATTGTAAACTAGGTTCACATTATTGCGTAACGCGTGTAGGCGGCAGATTTATTTCAGTGGGCTGCCTTGTAAGCAGAAACGCAGAAAAATAAGTACCTGACCTTTTTTTTTTTTTTCTTTTTAATTGCGCCGTACCAAGCTGCATGGTACTGCGGCACCATGTGATGTGGCACTCGTAAAGACGCGCCATGTTTGCGCATTGTGCAGAGGACGGTGCCATTGAGAGCCAAACATATGATTCGGACCTCGGTTTGAAGAAAATTTTACCTACTGGACCTTCATGAATTTTAATTCATTACCCCTGTTCTACACCATCGATTGATCTTTGGACCACTGTTGTTCCCCAGTATATGGGAAGGCTTATTAGACCTTTTGGTCAAAACTATGAGGTGAGCAGCTGATGTCTTTTTGGTGTATGGGCTGAGTTCACACTGACATTTGCAGGTTTTGGCTTGGATGCACATCCTCGTCAGTGGCATACATCCTGCTTACTATGAAATATTCATGGACTTTAAAAGATATAGAATATTGATTGGCTATTTGCGCTGCACGGCTTGAGCAAAATCTACTGTTGAGGTGTTGTGTATTAACCTTTTAGTGTTCAGCTTGCAATTCTATTTAGGGATCATTTAGGTTAGTTGCTCTGAATATTCTTTCCTTTTATAGTTCTCAGAGCTGATCTCCATTTCTTGTAGGAGATAATGTATAGGGCTTTCTAAAGCTAGCCATATTCTAGTAGAATTTTATTTAAAAATTTTCATTTTAAGAACATTGGTTCGATTTTCTCATCGTTAGTGGGGGTCAAACTGACGTTCGTTTTTGACCACAGTGACCTAAATTCAAAGGTGCAGGATTGAAATCTTTTTCTGGAATGATCTAATTTCTAACTGTGTGTGTGATTTTCAATAAGAAAATTACAGTACATTCATTCAAAATTCAATGTTTTAAAAGAAAACAAAATTTTGAAGTCCTTTCAAACAACATTTGTCCATTCATTAAATGTACAAAGAATATTTTTGCAGATATTTTGTATGAAAGCTTGCTCAAAAATCTACTAGTGTGTAGTCGGCTTTCAGGAAATCTGGTACATAAAATATTTGTATAGAGCACGCTGTGTTGATCCTTTCTTTAATGTCCTAGAGCTATAGCCTTTAATGATCAGTTTATGACTCCATAGTTCTAGATCACACATTTAAAGTGGAAGGAAAGCCTAAGTTTAATGATTTATTAAAAATGTTCCGCCTCTCCTAGTGTGTGTATATAAGAGAGCACATTTTCTGTCCCTCCACTGCTCATTTTTATTCATATAAGACAGAATATACTGCGCAGCAGATGTAAAAGTGTTCACACAGGTGCTCACAGGGGGGCATGGGACCCTACCCTATATACAAAGCCCATGTAAAGAGCCAAATCAGCAGGCTGTTTCATGTGCTGCAGAGGATTACATCTCCTATCACTTTATTAAAGGTGACTGAACATTCAGCAGGTTATACAAGACAGAGAGTGAATTCCCTCTTAATCAGATGTGGTGCTGGCCTCTTTAGCCACTTTTGATAGAAAGTGATGGCAGACAAGATTTGTGTGTGTATGTATGTATGTATATGTATGTGTGTGTGTGTGTGTGTGTGTGTATATATATATATATATATATATATATATATATATATATATATATATATATATATATATATATATATATATAATATATGTGTGTGTGTGTGTGTATGTGTATATATATATATATATATATATATATATATATATATATATATATATATATATATATATATATATATATATATATATATATATGTGTGTGTATGTGTATATATATATATATATATATATATATATATATATATATATATATATATAATATACTGGAGCTCAAAATTAGAGAACAGTTTATGAACGTGCAATTTTTATTTATTTTTTTCCCTCAGAAATTATGTAATCTTCATTGCTCAACATTTGATGGAATTTTTGGCGATACCATGCTAATAGAATAGTGTTTTTCAAAATAACCAGAGCACTTCAACAAAATAAAAAAAATAAAAACTTATTTTGTAGAAAACACAATGATCAGGCCCCGTTCACATAGGGGCGATCCGACTTTGTGGGGTGACCTCCGAGGTCGCGGTGCGAGCAGCGCGCCGCGACCTCGGAGCTGCCGCCACGGACTTCATAACATTGAAGTCTATGGCGGTCGCCTCTGGGTCGCCCCAAAGAAGCTCCGGACCCTTTTTCTAAGTCGGAGCGACTTGTGTCGCTCCTATTAGAACGGGTCCGCAGCTTCCCTATGGAAGGTGACCTACGGCGACCTGTGAGGCGACCAGGTCACCTCACAGGTCCCCTTAGTGTGAACGGGGGCTTAAAATTAGAGAAAAGCAATGATTGTAGCAAGGAGAAAGATTGCTACTAAAGTTTCTGAAAGTAACCACAATCCACAATTAGTAGGAAGTGGGCGGGCCCTTGCTTTAAATGACTTCAGTACATCCACAGGACATCACTAGTCTCTCAGACTGCTCTGGTGTGATTTTGTTCCACTCTTCTTCCAGACTCTTCCACAGTTCAGTGACTGTATTGGGTTTATTGGCCATAACTTTGTCGCCAAGTGTTTTCAATAGGTTTTGTATTGGGTTTAGATCAGAACTCTGGGCTGGCTCCAAGGAACTGCTTTACCCGTTCTGCTGTGTGACAGGGTGCATTGTCGTGCATGGAAATTGCTGGCTGATTGGGTGATGAACGCAGGGAAGGAAGCGCATGTTGTCGAAGGTTCTGATAAACATTTGCATTCACTCTGCCATATAGCTGTATAAGTGGGCCAACTCCTGCTGCAGAAAACATCCTCCAAGTCATGACGCTATCCCCTCCACCTTTCACTGACTTCTTCACACACTTTTGGGTTCAGTCTTTCCCCAGTTTGATGACAAACATAATGTTTCCCATCAGACCCAAATAAATGAAATTTGCTTTCATCACTAGAGTGAACTTGGGACCAGTTCTCCTCTGTGGGGCTGATGCTTGTAGACTGCACATCGCAGTGTCAAATTTTTAATTTTTTTTGTTAGGTCTTTATTAAAATGTTTGGGGTTGCAACTAACGTTTATTTTCATAATCGATTAGTTGGCTGATTGTTTTTCGATCAATCGGATAATAACCTTTAAAAAAAAGGGTGTATAATTTAGTTAAAGTATGGGTTTCTGTTTTTTTTCAGAATCCTACTTACCTAGGTGGATGCAGCATCGGTCCCATGGTGACGCTACACTGAGAACGGAGCAATCAAACGCCATTCGCTCGGTTCTCTCCATGAGCACAGAGCTGTTGACTCTCCGCCTTCGCTCACTGGAGTGCTGGGTTGTGGAGGGGTGGGTGCGGCCAGCTCAGGCTCTCTGCAGTTCGCTAAGAGGCTGAGCTGGTGACGGTCCAGGGATCTGGCGGATCCTGACTCCATGGTCGTGATGACGCGGTGCCTGGACTGACTTCTGGGACGTCAGCAGAGAGCAGACTTCAGCCCACTCTCTGCTGAAAACTGGTCACAGGAGTGCAGAACAAACTGCACTCCTGTTATCCACGGGGGAGATGTACAGCTAAACAAGCTTTGGCTGTACATCTCCTTTTAATATGTAAGGTTTAAAAAAAGGCAATTTTGCTCTTGAATGTCTCTATGCAGTGGTAAATATAAATAACCAGCTATATGGTTAGGGAGCAAAATCTCGAGTCCACTCTCAGAATAACAGACAGAAGAGATGTTTATACTATTAGAGGTTGAATCTGGTAAATATCATCAGACTCTGACATCAAATTTTTTATTTAAAGAAAAAAAAATTAAAGACTGTTGACAATTTTCAGACAGAACCATAATATGTATGACAGACTCCCTTGTCATAGGCTGGTGACTTGATAAAAGCTCCCTGTTTCTAATGTCACTTATGCTAATCGTTTATTTAATCAATAGTGAGGTCAAATCAACGTTCGTTTTCTACCACAGTGTCGGTAAAATTTGAAGGAGCAGAATAGAAAACTTGTTGGTCAAAATTATTTTCAGACATTGTATATTGATTTTTATTCAGAATCTACAGTCATTTTATAACTGAACGTTAAAAGGAAGTTCAACTTTCAAACAAAATTATTTTATTCAGCGAATGTAGAAAGATTTTTTGTATGAATAGTCTCGTCTGAAAATTGATACGTGTATGACCAGCATAAGACTCGGTTCACACCTATGCTGTTTGCTTTTGATCCGTTTCTGCAGTGCTTTTTGGTGTGCGTTTTTGCACACGATTTTGCTGCGCTTTGCATTGTTAATGCTTTTTTTTTGGCAAATCTGTTGTTGGGCAGATTGAAAAAATGCAAATTGCGGGAAAAACGCACTGCATGCTTTTCTGCAGCTTTTCCAATGAAGTCTATTGAACCAAAAAAGCAAAAACCAATTGGCTGACCAACTAATTGATTATGAAAATAGTTGACCACTATTTTCATAATCGATTAGTTGTTTTGGGCCGAAAAACGTCATTAATTTCTATTGGCTGCAGCACAGTGTAATGCGATGGATTGCATCTTGGCACGTTGAGCTGGAAAAAAGTACCGCATTCCATACCGCAGGTCCAGAGTTGCTTACTGTGTTTATGCAGGTGCTTGTAGGTATGTACAGCCATCAACCTCCATAGGCGGATGTATGCAGCACCTGTGGGCTCCCTGGCAGGGCAAAATGCCCGAAGTTAAGCTATACAGTCCGATATGGTGATGGGCAAGAGCCCCTAGTACAGCTTACAGTGCAAAGAAAAGACCAGCCATACATAGTTTTAATATATAGGTACATTGTTAGGTTGAAAAAGGACACAAGTCCATCTGGCTCAACCAATAAAAAAAAAAAAAAGGAAAGAAAACCCAGCCATGCAATCCCATATACACCATCCTATACCCAAAGTTGATATTTATCAAAACATATGAAATTTATTTTCAAGTTTATAGTATTACTGCAGGCAGGGAGGCAAAAGCATGGAACAAACTACCTTTTTACCAGAAATAATTTGGATTGAATCTAGCTGCCTGTGATGTTCATGCTCTCATTCAAAAAAATAAAGATGTGTTTTTTTTTTTTTTTTTTTTAATTCCGACGTGTTGTCTGCAGATTGAGAGAGAGGTGACGGAAGCCATGATGAAGTCTCTAAAGTACTGCGATGTGGAAACTGTGTCCGCTCGACAGCCTTTATGTCAGTACCGTGCTGCAACCATCCATCACAGGCTCGCCTCCATGTATCACAGCTGTCTGAGAAACCAGGTACATGTCTTCTATATGGATGTTCTTTCCACGTATATCTGTATATTTCTGTCTCTGACCCTATTGGGGCGATTTCTCTCTCCCTTCCTGTTTCTGTGGTGGTTGTAAAAGTAATGGGGCGAGGGGTTCAGACCTCACTGGGACATCGCCGGGACAGGCAATCGCAAACCATAATGACGTCAGAAGTTCTCTTTTTTCTACTTTTACTAAACTGTGCTTTTGTTTTAGGTCCGTGTCTCTTTCAGAAAAAATTTCCATTTCTTCCCTTCCTGAAAGCTGAAAATCTCCAGCAAAACAAAGTAACTGACAGGTTCTAACTCTTACCCAGCTGTATCCAAATATGAAAATGTTTAACTGGAGTTGCGCTTTAAAGCAATTAGAGGAATATATAGACTATTTCTGACTTCCTTCTAAAAATGCTGGTTGTCTAACTGATGCTGATTCATTAGCTTTTACATGGAGGTAGCACTAATTGCTCATTACATGTGTGGGTTTGGCATCCTTTAACCACTTGCATACTGGGCACTTTTACTCCTTTCCTGCCCAGGCCAATTTTCACCTTTTAGCGATGTCGCACTTTAAATGACAATTGTGCAGTCATGCAACACCGTACCCAAATGAAATTTTAACCTTTCTTTTTCACAAGAATAGAGCTTTCTTTTGGTGGTATTTAATCACCACTGGGTTTTTGTTATTTTTTTTTTTTGCTAAATAAATGATAAAAAAAAAGTTTTTCATAGTTTTGTTATAAAATTTTGTAAACGGGGATTTTTTTTTCTCCTTCACTGATGTATGCTGATGAGGCTGCGCTAATAGATGGCACTGATAGGTGACACTGATGAGGAGGCACTAGTAGGTGGGACTGCTCTGATAATCGGTGCCCTGATTATTAGTGTAGATGTCTCTTTCACACAAGCCAGTTATCGGCTCTCCTTACGCTGTCAGCGTGACACAGCTGATCATGTGGTAAAAGGTCACTGTGATTGCCCCTTTACCCCGATCTGTGATCAGCTGTGTCCTAGTGACACCGCGATCACGGGAGGACGTCATATGACGCCCTCCCAGAACTGGCTGGCTGTGCTGTAGCCCTCATTCGGCTATAGTGTGGTCGGCAAGTGGTTAATTCATTGCTGTTTTTCAGTCATTAACATGACAGCTTTTTTACCTATCTGCATTCTCAGGTAACATCAGAGTTTTTTTTTTTTTTTTTTTTTTAAGGATACATTCACCTTTGAAACAAGGTACATCTGTTTTTAGGGTGGAGCATGTAATGTGCTCCAGCTCCTGCCTCCTCTCCTCCTGCTCCCTCCCTCCTGTGACAACAGGCAGGGGATCTTCTCCCCGCACCCACTATCAGAATTTTAAAAACTGCACAGGTGTGCAGGACTCCGCCCACATACCCGTGTCCTTTTATTATTCAGAGTTTTGTAAAAGAATGGACTACATCTACTGTCGGCCTCCGTAGTCAGCAGTTTGGAGTTCTCAAGGAATTGTGAGGACGCTGGTGAGCGCGCTCCTAGTTCATTGATTCTTCCTGTCATTCAGTAAGCCCATAGTAATGTACTGCTGTTTATACAGGCAGTCCCCAGGTTACAAGATAAGTTCTGTAGGTTTGTTCTTAAGTTGAATTTTTATGCGAGTTGAAACCGGAACTCGTCTTCTTCCTTCTGCTTTCTTCCTTCTTTCTACTTTTTTTTTTTTTTTCTTTGTGTAACTCCATTACATTTTGCATCGTTCACATAGGGAAGGATTGACACCCCTGTAACGTTTTGTTTTGCGGTCTGTGCCCCTGTTCAGAAGATTTCACCTCACTTTCTGTCCCTGTGACAATTGGGTTTTGGAAATGTTGGGTTTTTGTGGAAACAAGGATTGGTGTTAAACCTTCAGTGGAGACACCTTTTTCACATGATAACTCTTACAGGAGTGAATTTTCCTTCCTAGGGGTAGATTTAACCTTACGTCCTGTAGATAGATAGATGTCTGAGAAAAATGTGTGTAAACACTCGTATAGGCATATAATGGTGAGTAAGCGTATAGACGAAAAATTCTTCTTCATTGCCAGTGTTAAAATAGACTCATTTATACTCGTGTACACGTTCTTATAGATACGTAAACAAGCGTATACGTGTAAATTACTGCACTCAAATGTAAAAAAATGTTTTTGTTTTTGTACTCATTGCTGTATTACTGATATGATCTTTACACTGTGTGCATTGTTCCATAGACAACAGAGCATCTCCTTTCAAATCCGTAAAAAATGCAGGATTACTTCCTTCCGTGTGCAAGAGGCATTACTGCCTGCTTGTATTGGAGGTACAGTCAGTGTACTTACTGACAGTCTGCAGGATCCAAGTATTGCACCCGCGATCTGCTGATCGCCGGTGCCATGCCTTACAGGCTGTTTAGTTAATAAAAAAAAAAAAAAAAGAATGCACTTTTTTTTTTTTTTTTTTTTTTTTTTTTTACCCTGCAAAAAGTTGTTCATTTTTTTTAATTTTTTTTTATTTTTTATCTTTAAAGAGGAACCCATACCTGCACTATGTAGAAATGTAAGGATATCCACAATAGCAGTCAAAAATGCTACTATAAATGTCACTAGTTTTCTACTATACTGTACTGTAGTATCTATGTACTGTAAAATCAAGGGGCCCCAGTATGTCTAAAATTATTGTGCAGCGTAGAATGCCATACCTGTAGGCCAAGCATTGCTGCCCAGGGGTGAATTGGTCAGGTTGATGGGCTGCAATGCTTCCCCTCCAGGTATGGCATGTAAACTATGCTCCAATTTCTTTAAGTGGTTGTAAACCTTCACATGTACCCAGTGAAGTGACTAGCATTAGATGAGGCACAAAGATCACAATAAATGCTCCTACATAGGGCTCTGTTCACTTATATGCAAATCGGATGCGTTTTTTGTCTGATGTGGTCAAAACAAATTTAAAGCTGCCACTTCTGGAATCTATGTCCACGAAGCTCCCTGAGTTTGTGTCTTGGCAGAAGCTGTAGCATCTCAAATCCTTTCCAGTGCATAATCATTTGCAGGACGTGTAGTATGCCAATTGGGCTCATCCAGACAAGTTGTTTTTGCCTCCTAAAGGGTTCATTCCTGCTCTGATACTGGGGCACATCTCTTCTTTTTTTAATAAAATGATGTATGTGTTGAAGTTTTTACATTCAATAATTTTTATTGAAAATTTGAAGTCAGAAAAAGAGAAAATACCATGAGCATTACAATAGTCAGGACACTGGCACAAGCTTGTGTTTGAAGTTTTTATGTTTTATCCATATAATCAAATTTTATTTCTTTGGGAAGTTTTATAAAGTACCAATAAAGTCTTTATCCACAATTTTCTATATCGAGTCTCCTTTTGGGATGTGGTATCCCTCTACGTGTTTACATTTTGTCACTAGCCCAATGCTTTATTTAGTTTTCGCTCAGCAGTAGAGCTTTAAGGCCCTTTTCAATGCATTTTTTTTTCTCTGGTAGGAGTAGCTCTGTAGCCAGCAATGGCTTCAGTGGGGTTTGCTAAGCACTGCAAGTATGCTCGAGTCAAGCAAATTTGATCCCAAGGAACCCTTTGTTGGATAAATAAAATACCTGGAGCAGTTTCCAAGAGCTTTGAGTTTTTTGGTTGATGCCTTCGGAGGTTTCCATGCAGCAACTTTTGAGGCTGGGCGTAATATCAATCCAAATGAAGAGAATCCTCTGGCTCAGAAACAAGACCCCAAAGACTTAGAATTCCAGGGAGTAAACCTCTTTCTAGTGAAGAGGCACGCTCGCTTATCTCCCTTTATGGGCTATCTGGGCTCTTGCCCCCTTCACACTCTGTGCTCCAATGTCTCTTTTGAGTCTCAAAAAAGAGCATTTTTTGCAGTACAGGAAAGCTTGCTGTCTTAGATCTGTTCTCTGTCTGATCTGTGTCTTCCCTCTACTTCAGCCTCGTCCTCACCTGTTGCACAGGTTATAGGCAGAGAGTAGATGTTTTGGCAGGAGGTCTTGCAGGCGGCTCTTTAGTGGGATTTATTTTGCCCTTTTCTGTTCTTGGATTGTTGCTGTGTTACTTTGGGACATTCCAAGGAGTCATGAACAATGCTTCCAAATTAACAAATCTCAGGCCCTTTATGACATAGTGGGGTTGATTTACTAAAGCTGGAGAGTGCAAAATCGGGTTCAGGTCTGCATAAAAACCAATCAGCTTCCAGATTTTTTTGTCAAAGCCTAATTGAACAAGCTGAAGTTAGAAGTTGATTGGCTAATGTGCACAGCTGCACCATATTTTGCATTCTCCAGTTTTAGTAAATCAACCTCAGTGTAACTTTGAGCATAGGAACACGCTGAAGAGGCTTGAATTTCAGTAAACTGCTGAATCTGGCAACTTCAAGTCATGGGTGGGACCTGTTCTGCACCACCCAGCTCCACAAATTTCCATCCTAAAATCTAAGATGTGTGGAAAATTCTTGGCCGAACAGTGATTGCAGACAAACGCATGCAGTTTCTGTTTGGGTATTCTGACAGCTGTGGGAGCAGGGGCTGTCGGAGAACAAAAGCTAGCTGGGGAGATTCCTTCATTTAATGTTATTTAGCATTGATAGGAGAATCAAGTGGTTTCTTTCACTTCGCCAATAACGCGTTTGGCCAGCCTTGGGCAGGACTAGTTTATGATGTTTGTAAAGGTTGGTAGGGTTTATTTATGTTTTGCCCATGTGGTATGTGATTCTGATGATCACTTTTTTATATGTGCTTAGAGGGGTACATTTCTGCTTGCAAGACTTTTTAGCATTCTTCCAATCTGTCTGATCTGTACAATAATGCAGCTACAAGAAAGAAAATTGTAGAAAGTTTTCAGGGCATAGTATGTTGTCTCCTATCTGCATTGCCCCGTGTAGTAGACCACTTGTATCACAGTACTTGTTTTTTCTGCAGGTAGGGGATGAGCACACAAGAAAGCAGCATCGTGTTCTAGCCGATCTCCACTACAGCAAAGCAGTAAAGCTCTTCCAGGTGCTGAAGGACGCTCCATGTGAGCTTCTCCGAGTGCAGCTCGAGAGAGTGGCCTTTGCAGAGTTCCAAATGTCTAGTAAGTTCTCCATTATGATGTTTTGTAGTATCATTAACGCATGTTTGGCTCCAAGTAAGACCTGTATATTCATGTTGCTGTTTTCCTGTGCTAGAGACCTCATTGCTTCAGTGTTTTTCAGCAATACCTCCATCTTAAGCTTTAGAAGATATTAATCACTTGCCCACCAGCCACAGTATTTATACTGCGGCAGGTCGGCTCTGTTACGCGAAACAGCGTACATGTACGTCACTTCGTGTAGCAGTTAGTTGGCTAGAGGGGGAGCAAATCAGCGGGTCTGGCGGCTACGATCGCTCTCCATGGAGACAAAGCAGCTGTCTGTTGATGTTAACACAGCAGGCCGCTGTTCTTTCAGTGATGAACACAGGGATCCTGTGTTCCTCCTATATAGGAACACAGGTCTCTGTGTTCATCCATCCCCCACACAGTTAGAAAGCATCCCCTAGGCACACATTTAACCCTTTGATCGCCCCTGGTGTTAATCTCTTCCCTGCCAGTATCATTAGTACAGTAACAGTGCATATTTTTAGCACGGATTACTGTAGTAATGTCCCTGGTCTCCCCAAAAGTGTCATGTGTCCGATCTGTCCGCCACAATTTTGCAGTCCTGCTAAAAATAGCTGATCACCGCCATTACTAGTAACAAAAAATAAAAATGACATCTTTCCCCTATTTGGTAGGCGCGATAACAAACCAAACAATATACATTTATTGGGATTTTTTTTTTCCCAAAAATATGTAGCAGAATACATATTGGCCTAAAATGATGAAAATATTTGATTTTTAATTTTTTTTTTTTTTTTATTGGGAATGTTTTATAGCAGAAAGTAAATAATAGTGTTTTTTTCAGAATTGTCGCTGTTATTTTGTTTATATCGGAAAAAATAAAAATCAGAGGTGATCAAATACCACCAAAAGAAAGCTCTATTTGTGGGAAAAAAAGGACACCAATTTTTATTTGGGTGCAGCGTCGCACGACCGCGCAATTATCAGTTAAAGTAACGCAGTGCCAGATTGCAAAAAAAATGGCCTGGTCATTAGGGGGTAAATCCTTCCAGGCCTTAAGTGGTTAAAGTAGTTCTAAAGACAGAAGGTTTATTTACCTTACACACCTAAACTCTATCTATATTTTTTTTGGCAGTTTCTTCTTTTGGTGGCATTTAATAACCACTGTAATTGTTTGTTTTTTTTTTTTTTTTAACTATACAAAGGGAATAAAGATCAACATTTGTGAACAAAAACTAGTTTTCCTACTGTTATAAACATTTCAAATATGGCAGAATAGGATGCAGATGAGATGTATGGGAAAGGGGAGGGGGTTTTAACACTCCCACAATAACATCCCCCTCCATCTTAAAGCGGAGTTCCACCCAAAAATGGAACTTCCGCTTTAGGTATTCCAACCCCCTGACATGCCACATCTGGCATGTCATTTTTTTGGGGGGGGGGGAGCGGGTACCTAGTTTTGACAGGTACCCGCTCCTACTTCCGCTCGGAGCGCCGCGGCGCCCTGAACGGAAGTTCTCCTCTCCCCCTCCCTCCCTGCAATCTTCTGGGACACGTCAGAGGTCCCTGAAGATTGCCGGCCAATCAAGACGCGCAGCGCGACTCGCGCATGCGCAGTGGGTACCCGGCTGTGAAGCCGCAAACTGTCACAGCCGGGTGCCCACAGCAGTGATGCCGAGGGAGAGGATCGAGGCTTCGGGCGGCCGCATCGCTGGACCGTTGGACAGGTGAGTGAAATGGCTGGAACTCCGCTTTAAGTCTTCTGTAATCTACCTAAATGAGAATTGATTTATGAGATTTTTCATCCTCTGTTGTTAGGGGAAGGGGAGGGCTACTGAATGTAAATTGTTTACATTTGTGATTCGCCATCCCAATGATCAGAAGATACAGAAGGACTGTGATTTGCTCTGTTTGCCTTTTATCCGCCCTGTTTAATGACAGCATGATCATAGGCAGTTTCCACACTGGGTGCACACACACAATGTAAACGCAGTGCGGTTTTTAAAAAAAGTTGTCTGTTACACTGTGGCCATCACTGCACCGTAGTGAAGTGGTTAAAGGACCAAGGTAAGTTTGTCTATTGCCAAATCCTCTCCAGTCTTCCTGTGTCCTTGGTATGAGAAGGGGAAAGTGAAGCTAAGCTCAACATTTTTATAGCAAAGATTAGGATTTGCTTTTAAAGCGGATAATCACTGTATCTGAGCACCGGAAATAAAAAACACTGTTCCATTTTAATATCCATCTGTCCGTGTCTCTATGCTTTATTTTGTTGACAAATCGCTTTGAAAAACACCCCCTTGCATTTCTGGCCTTGGCCATCTTGAGTAAGGGCAAATGTTTCGTGTAGAGTTTACTTCCTGGAATCCATCTGCCCTTACCCCAAGCAGGCAGGTAGGAGGGTGTGCTTAGCTGAGAAAACTCTCCTCCTCCTCCTCCCCTTCCCTTCTGAAGACTCCTGGGGTGAATGACCTCATTTGCCTGGGCAAGAAACCAGAAAGTGGCTGAAGAATTGTAAAAAAAAAAAAAAAAAAGTTTAAAACAAGTAAATATTACACACGTTTTTACCCGTTTACTAATGCTGGCAGCATAAGTATTAAAAATGATGTTGATTTGGAGAGTGAAGTTCCACTTTAACTTATCTTTGGATCTACTGATCATATTAACATTCGGATTTCACTGAAAATGGCCCTTTTAGCTCATATGCAATATAATTATTATAATAATAATTATTATTACAATATAATTGGAGTCATCCTCCAATTAAAGCTGGTCTTTCATAAATACCGTATATACTCGAGTATAAGCCGAGGCCCCTACTTTTACCACAAAAAGATGGGAAAAATGATTGATTCGAGTATAAGCCTAGGGTGAGAATGCAGGGTGGCGGGCATTGTACAGGAGAATGCAGGGTGGCAGGCATGGTACAGGAGAATGCAGGGTGGCAGGCATGGTACAGGAGAATGCAGGGTGGCAGGCATGGTACAGGAGAATGCAGGGTGGCTGGCATGGTACAGGAGAATGCAGGGTGGCTGGCATGGTACAGGAGAATGCAGGGTGGCTGGCATGGTACAGGAGAATGCAGGGTGGCTGGCATGGTACAGGAGAATGCAGGGTGGCTGGCATGGTACAGGAGAATGCAGGGTGGCTGGCATGGTACAGGAGAATGCAGGGTGGCTGGCATGGTACAGGAGAATGCAGGGTGGCAAGCATGGTACAAGAGGATGCGGGGTTGCGGGCATACTAGTGCTGCTGTGTTTCACTTACCTGTTCCAGAGACGCCTTCATTTTAAAAATGGCGCCGGCACGTCGCTCGGGAAAGCTGGTTTACGTTCGGCTATTCCCGGCCAGTCCCGAGCGGTGGCGGCGCATGCGCGGTGACATGTATACACCGGGCAGCGCCATTTTTAAATCTTAAACACGTCGGAGCGGCCAGGAACTTTTTTTTTTTTTTTTTGACTTGAGTATAAGCCGAGGGGGAAGTTTTCAGCACAAAAAAATGTGCTGAAAAACTCAGCTTATACTCGAGTATATACGGTAAACCTGCACAATATGATAAAATGAAATGTTTAAATTTTTACCAAAGTCTACTCTTGGGTGCTTCTCTTTGATGCCTCTTTAACTATTTGCTAGGACCACCATTTTTTACTATTTATTTGTTTGTAGAAAATGACGAGTCCTGGATTCCCTGCCAAGGGAAAAATCAGTGTTGATACAACAGTCACTGCAGGAATAATTCATGAACAGGATATGATCTGTTCTAAACCGTGAGGTGCCACGAGCTATACATTGTGTTTATGAATAGTCCTATTTGCCTATTCTGCGACATTCTGATGGATTGTTCACAGGTTCGTACAATCCCTTCTGTAGCTTTGAGTTTGCTCGGCTAGCACAATGCAGATAACATGTGCAGCGGGTGTCCTGCCAGAGGGTATTATAAGAACAGATGTACAGGCAGCATGTGTGGTACATACAAACAAAGATGCTCATTATGATAAAAGTGCCTCCACATGGATGACTCCTATCCAATCTATTATAAACCTGCAGGCTAAAATTACCCCAAATCTGCAAATCCGATTAATTCAACTGAAAAATTGCTGTGCTGGGAAAGTAGAGGGATTTTCTTTTTCTGCCCGCCCTTGTTCACACTTACTGCTGCCAAGCAGTGTCAGTAGTTGCAGAGCTATGTAAATCCTCTGAATTGGTGACGTTTCCTCATTTCAGACTGGGCTTTGAGCACCAACACTGCGTTAAGTGGCAGGACAGACACTTGGAAAAGGCTGGAGGCTTAAGCAGCAAATACAGAGTTTGTTAGAACAGCAAGGAGATGCATTGATCCAACATATAAGCTGCTTTGCATCAGATATATTTGATGTATTTGACATGCTTTAGCTAGATCTTTCCCCCCCTGCATCCTCTTTTTAAAGTTTATTCAAACCTAACAACAAAAATATGATATTGCAGCTTATATAAAGGTCCTTAGATGTGGTGGCTACAATAGTCTTTGCTTTTTTTAGGCTTCTCCTCTTTATTTTTTTAAATAGTGATTCTGCCAGTAACATTGTTTCTGTCCTATGGTGAAAGAACTCGCTTACTGTACTGTACAGTAATTGTGAAAGCGCATCGTTGTCTGCCTGGCATAGGAAGTGTTAGAACTACAGAACACCTCCCCTTCCTTCTCATCTCCATTACTTAAGTGAAGGGGTGGTCTGTAGTCCAGCCGGAATACACTCGCTGACAACACTGCTTGGAATTTTACTTCAGTAGAGGCAATGTTTTCAGTTCACTACTCGAAGTTGGCTCACTGGATTTCAGGAAGATCAACTATGATTGTTCCATTGCATTTTTAGAAAGACTAAACATAGGAAAGTGTAAAGAGGAAATGATCTCGGCTACTACCGAAAGGCCCAGATAAATAAACTATAAGGAGCAGCTTCTGCCTACACGTCTTCACCAAACCAGACACCCTAATGCATTTCGCCTCGACCACTGACAGTCATAGGCTGACTAAGCCCTGGTGGGCGGGCGAAATGCATCAGTGTTGTGGTTTGGTGGAGACATGTAGGCTGAGGCTTCACCTGGGCTGGTTGGGCGTAGCTGCGATCCTTTCTTCTTTACTTTTTCTAGCCCTCTGGATTAGTATGAGGACAAACCTTCACCCCATGCTCTGGGACACAGGCATATGCTTTCAATTCTACTTTGAGTGGTGCCACAACCAATATAACAGGTCATATGAAATGGGAGCCGACTGTCTCTTCCATGTTCTTGCAGCTGGCCCCTGGTGATACACTGCCAGGTCTGCCTTCCAGCTGATGTATGTCCCTGCTACTAAAGCCCCCTGGGATATGGGGCAGGGATATCATAAGAGGCTGCAGTACAGGGACATGTTCTCCCCAAGGCGAGAATAGAGTAATAGAGAATAAAAGTTTATTTTAAGCCTGAAGATCCTCTTTAAAAGAGAAGTTTGGCATTTTGAAAAAACAAATATTTATACTTGCTTATGTATATTCTGCATTGATCCCCCTGCTAGCTCTGTTGTGAGAACTGAGCGATCAAACACATTGCTCATTTCTCCCCTCCACTCTGAGCAGAGAGCTGTGACTGTCAGCGGCTTTCTGCTCTCCCCTCCAGCACTCACTGGAGTGCTGGGCTGTGGAGGGGGTGGTGGGGGCAGGAGGGACTGGCTCAGGCTCTCAGCAGATTGCTGAGAGGGTAAGCCAGCTGCCACTCCAGGCTTCTGTGTGGATCCCAACCATATGGTCGGGATCTTTATTGAGCTTGGAATGGCTGAGTTATGTCAGTCGACAGCAGGCTTTAGGGCCCATTCACACCAGAAACTTCACATAACTGTGAGTCTTTGTATGTTTACATGCATTTGAAACTTGATTGACCCATGCATGTATGTGTTTTGCGCTGCGTTTGCAGTGCATTTTTCTATTCATTTTTTCGGCTTGGCTTTAAAGGGGTACAGTGCAGTTAGTTTGAAGCGCGTTCCCTGCATTTGTGGTGCAGAAAAATGCACCATGTTCTACTTAACTGCGTTGAGCTGCACTGCAATGATGTGAACAGTTCCCATAGGATTACCTTGATTTTGGGCTTTCTATGCAGTTAGAGTGCCGTTCAAAATGTATCCAACTGCGTTTGGATGCATTGGGCCCTTAGCCCGCTGTAGGCTGAAAATGGGTCACAGGAGTGCAGAACGAACTGCACTCCTGTGATCCAAAGAAGTAGGGCCAAAAAAGCTTTGGCCATACATTTAAGATGTTTTTCTGTGTACAGATTCCATGATAAATAGATGAAATTCCTTTTGTATAAAAAAAAACATTTAAAGTGAAAAATAAAAACCCTTTAGATGCATTTTTATACCCAGCTGAAAAGTACCTGAATTAGCAGGGAAAGACTACGCAAAGCATCGCGGGTGCAATGCACAGGCAGATTTTTTGCAGCCGCTGGTCTGTACCAAGGTACCAAGGTACAGACCTCTGGTTATAGGGTCTGCAGGAAATGTGATCACATCACTTGTGTTCCATTGATAACTACAAGTCCCTCTGCTGCAGTGCAGACAGGACTTGTAGTTTATTCATTCACAGATATCTGTGAATGAATGATCTGTATGTGCTAGTAAAGCCATGCCTTGGCATGATGTTGTATGTTATAACCTAAATATAGCTGCAACATTGTAAGAAAGGTGGAGTTAGCCTTTCGGGTTGGGTGTTGGGATGGTTTTCTCCCACCTGAAATGCATGTAATGTGGGTGCGATCTGTGTATATAACCTGTAAACTCATATTGCAGAAATGGATATCAAACTCCCCACCAACAAATACCCAATGGTCCCAATTTACAGAGGTAGGAACTGACATATAAAAATAGGAAATGCCCCCCCCCAAAATGTAAAAAATTTGATCACGATGGCTGGGCTCCAATCTGTCTACACACTCTACCATGTTTGCAGATGATACTGCGGAATGGTAGAAGTAGTGTAGGTCCCTGGTTTGGGATAAATGTTTGCACATGCTGTCCTGGTACGGCCACAAAATTAAGTATAGGTTATTACTTTAAATTGTTACCAATAAGGCATGTGAGGATTGTCATTGTCAACCCTGTTACTTTACAAATCCTTTGATAGAACAGTTCCTGTATTTGTTTCCTTTATGAATTTCTTTTTTTTTTTTGGTTGGAGTTTTCGTATAAAATGTATTTTAATCAGAGACGTAACACTTTTTTTTTTCTTTACAATAGTACATGACACTGTCCTCGTTATGCACAGAGGTGTAGATGGGGTTTTTTAAATCCTTTCTTAGCTTTATCAGGTTTCTGAGCTGTCTCATAGTCTCCCTTATATTGGCATCAGATGACTTTACTGCATGTGTTGTCTTGATTCCAGGCCAGAACAGCACTGCGGGTAAAGTGAAGAGCCTGTGTGGAGCTCTTGAAATTATGATGAATACGCAATGTGCTTTTGTCGTTCTTCAGAAAGAGCTGGAGTGTGAAAGTGATCAGGTAAGAGAAGTTTGCCAAGCTGTAAGTGTGAACACAGGCCTAAAATGTGCTGACACAGACTTTCTGTCTACATCTCATTGTGAGTCACATGAGTGTCCCTTGTCTGTCCTCTGAACAGGCAACCTTTTACAGTAGCTAGTGGCGGTACTTGTGCCATGTTTCCAGAGCTCTTTACAACACACCACTCTTTGTTCTTAGTTCTGGGAAGCCAGCAAGCTTGTCTGTCCTAATAGCCATCTGCTGGAGCTCTGTATAAACAGGGATGCCTCTTTGCAGCCTGCTAATCCAGGTGGTAGTTTAACTACTTGATTAATAGCTCTAGATTTGATGTGGTTTATCACAGGCAGGAATATTGTATGTGTATGTGTGTATGTGTATGCATATGTGTGTATGTATATGTATGTATGTATGTATGTATATATATATATATATATAAATATATAAAAATGGTATGTGCAGCACCACAGTAATGGTGTACACAAGAAATAGTGGGTTGATAGCGGACACACAAAGCATTTAAAACAGACCTTTATTGAAAACCTTGATTGAATAATAAAAGACACAACCACAGCATGTCAGAGTGAACCAGGAAAGTTAAAAAAGAGACAACTTTGTCTAATAGGGATAAGGGAAAGACCAGCAGCTGCTCATACTTTACCCGAGTCCATACATACACCAATCACCACAATATCATCCAATTTGAATCTGGATAAACCATATGAACAGTCTTGGATTATGTAGATGTAGGTAGAACAAGGTAGCCATGCAGTCACTGGGAGGTGGGGAAGTCCCCCTCTGCAGCAATATCTGAGCAGTTAATATAATTTAACAGCTAACCAAAGTAGTGGATGACAAGTAGTCCAAAGATTGTGACAGAGGCGGCACTTCAGTTACAACGTGTAGATAATAATCAAATTAAGTATCCATTGATCATCCATCCATCCGCTCATGGATAGGGATCCCAGAATTGCGGATGACAGGCAGTTCATAGGTAATAATAATGATACTGAAGCCACAAGGTAAGGATTTGGAGCAGATTATGTGTCCATCAGTCATCCATCCATCCGCTCATGGATAGCAGTTCTCAGTTATATGATAAATACCAAGCTAAGGGTTAGTAGTAGGTTAGGCAGCATGTGGGCTATACTCAGCATATATAAGGAGATCACTCGTCAGCAGTAGAAGCATGGGGTCAAGGGGAGTCACTGTACACATAGCCGATAGTCCCTAGTAGATAACATGTTCAGAGAACAGATTGGGTCTCAGTGGAGCAGGGTAATGCAGACATGTAGGTGACCACTCACCCCTATAGACCGTCGCTAAATGCCACGCTGTTGCTTGTCCCCAAAAGCCGTGTTGTGCTGATGCTACCGCCGTCTCTCTTCCATCCAGTAACCACCTCCCGCTTGGACAACGGCTTTCAGCTATATGGTGTATGTTGGCCAGTCATAACCCGAGGTCACGTCAGTGCTGGTGACGTGATGCTGACACGTTTCGTTGGCAAGCTACGCCAACTTCATCGGAGCAGGAATATTGTATATGCCTGGCAGATCTATAGTCTTGTTGCGTATAAACATTATCTGTCTCCTGATTATCTGCAAGCCTGCGGTAATGTTGCTGTGTCTAAAACAGTGTTTCTTAACCTTGTTGGAGGTACTGAACCCCACCAGTTTCATTACCCTTCTTAATTGGAAAAATAAAATATGATTTTTTCAAATTCAAAACATAGGTATATATTTATACATAGGTGCACAAAATGAACAAAACCATTAAAGAACAAAACCATTAAAACATGAATTTCACACAAAAACAAAAACATAATAATGAATTTGGGATAACTTAACTTCCGCTGCTTTTCCCAGCATGATATTCGCCATCTTCAACACAGCTGGTTTTATGAGTGTTTCACCAATGGTGTGTGGTTTGCCCTGCTTTGCGATCAGGTAAGCAACTTCGTACGATGCTATGAGGATCGGTTTCTTGATGGGTACAAAGCCGAGAACAGGCAGACTAGCCTTTTCTTTGAATCTGGCTCGCCTCACCTTGAATTTAGCGAGCGTTGTGTTCTTGTATTTTCCATCTCCATGCAGCTTAAGGAAGTGTTCTCTTAGTTTTGCCGGTGCTAGACTAGAATTGCTCAACTTGGCATTGCAAATCATGCAGTTAGGACGCTGACTCCCATCACGTTCCGTTATACATGTGAATCCATATTGTACATATTCGTCCGACCACTTTCTTTTCTCTATCGCTCATTGACAGACGTAGTCTTCTTGATTCTCAAGAGCTGGGTTATGTTGTCTCCGCAGGAGTAGGACTAGGCAGAATGACAAAACGTTCTGGCTCCACCCTAGGGGGCAGTCCCTGAGGGTATATCCTCCCTCTCTCTGCTACAGGGAATCAGTTTTTTTCTGTCTAGTCAGGAGTAAGGACCTAAGTTCCTTGCTGGGATCTTTTGGTCCTGGCAAGACTTTTTTTCTTTAAGAAAAAGACATTTTTTAGGTAGTTTTCTCCAGTGTTTTTTTCCTGTGAGATCTTCAAGCAAAAATGCCGGACTGGGCGACACTTGTGGTCACCCCAGCCGGCCTACGAGCGCGTGCAAACCATGGCATTGCGCTTGGTCGGCCGCGACATATTCAAGTAAGTATGCGGGGCCGGGCGACGGGCTGGATGTTGAGATCCAGTGGTCACCCCGGTTTCTGCCTAAAAGCGCGTGCAGACCAGTGCGCTGAGTCGGCCGCGACGGAGTCCCAGTAAAGGGACTGACTTTGCGAGTTAAAAGCTCGCTTGGACGCCAGGACCAGAGAGTCGAGGCGTCCACAAACCCCCACCCCGGTGGAGAGGGTATTGTGAAGAGAGGGTGCCTGTCGGTTCGGTATGGTGAGTAAACGTTCCCTTTTTTCCTCATTTATGAGGCAGTATATATTATGGGCCCCTCCATATATGGTCAGTATATATCTGATACTTACAAGTCCCCCTTGTAATACAGCATGTGTTTGTGGGAAGTGGACTTGGTTCAAGAGCTAACACTCTACCCAGCAGACTGTAACATTACAGCAGACATAGGAGGTATAATCCTACCTTATGTGCAGTGTATCTCTGTAGATCCATATGTCACCTCTCAGCAGAGTGCAGGTAGATGTGCTGGGAAGACGATATCGGCGGTCCGCCGCCATTTTGCCGTAGACCGAATGCATATATGTCCTCAGGTCGCGCCGGCCGCCATGTTTTTGGAGTCTTATGTCTCTTCTATGGGGGCGGCCATGTTTTGTGAGCCCAGCTTCCTCGTGGAGGGCTGGGAACGCCGGAAGGCGTACACAGGGGGCGGAGCCACGCCTTCTGCCCGGGAAAAAGCAAACAGCTCCTTCCAGTCTGTGTAAGACAGACGCTGGCTGCAGTTTGTTGGAAACTGCACTGCATCGGTTGGTGAGCCTTGGGGGTCCCTCTCTCTCTCTCTCTGGGATCGAGAAGCAGGTACTCTGAGGGGCGCTATTGCGCTAGGGGGGGACACACAAAAAAAAAAAAAAAAGAAAAGAAAAAGTTTTTTTTGTTTTTGCTGGCAAAAGTGTCCTGTATTAACATGGACCCTGCCACTCATGTATCTCCTCCGGATCCCCTCGAGGGGTCTGCGGGATCCTCCAGCACCCCATTGACAATTGAATCTTTGTCAGCTATTATGGAAACTTTTGTGTCCCGGGTGGAAGTGGCTTGTCAGGGACAGGGCGCAAGAAAGCGACCCCCGCCTAACCCCTTATTATCTGAAACCTCGGATTCAGACTCTGAGCCTATTTCTGCAGTTGCAGGTACTTCATCTGGTATTGGTGTCTCGGGTCCTGTCTCTTCAGACAGTGAGGAGGATGTTTCGGCATCCGCCATAGCCCGAGAGGAAGCGTTCATTGTATCTGTTCAAGAGACTTTAAGGTTACAGGGTATTCCATCAGAAATAGCTGAAACTGAGATCCCCTTTGGGACTAAAAAGCGCATCAAAGTAGCAAAGGTTTTTCCATTGCCCAAATGTTTTGGCAATCCAATCGATGAAGAATGGCGTCTGCCAAAACGCACTTTTAATATTTCTAAACGCATTGACAGGCGTTAACCCTTATTAAGAAATGGACAGAACCACCTGTGGTGGATTCACCTATTGCTAGATTGAATAAAGCCACGGTTATTCCTTTAGAAGACGCTCCGTCTTTTAAAGATCCAGTGGATCGCAAGATAGAAGCTATGTCTCGCACCATGTTTTCCTTGATTGGATCAGCTTTCAGGCCAATAATTGCTATTGGTCTGGTTTCGCAGGCTGTAACTGAATGGACCAAGTGGTTACGCCGGGACTTAGAAGAAGTCCCTCAGGCGGTATCAGATTTGTTGGAACAAATGATACAGGGGTTACAGTTTGTATGTGATGCGGCGTTAGACGCCACTCCATTAATGGCGCGAGCATCAGTCTCAGCAGTGGTTCTCAGGCGTACACTGTGGCTAAAAGGTTGGTTAGCCGACCAAGGTTCCAAAAAAGCATTGGCTAATATCCCCTTTTCAGGAGAGCGTCTATTTGGAGCCAACTTAGATGAGATCATTAAGGATCTCACCGGTGGAAAAAGCACCTTTTTACCGCAAAATTTTAAAGGTAGAGGAACTCGTCAAAGACGAGGGCCTTCTTTTTCTGCTCACAAGAGGTTTTTTCGTCCAGCGGGTGAAAAAACTAAGTCCTCCAAAGCTCCTGCAGGAGGCGTCAGGGGTCGTTGGTCGGGCAAGCAAAAGCCCGCCCCCTCCAGACCTGAAGATAAACCATCCAAAGCCTGAAGGTGCGCCCCCACCCATAACTGGGGTGGGGGGACGTCTTCGCCGGTTCCCGGATCCATGGCTTTCCAGAATCCCGGACAAATGGGTTTGCGAAGTCATAAAGTCAGGGTACAAGATCGAGTTTCGATCTCTCCCACCGGCGCGATTCTTCCCTTCCAATATCCGACTATCTCCGGATCGTCTAGAAGATCTGCGGAGAGCAGTCACAGATCTACTACAACAAGGAGTGGTAGTCCACGTTCCTTGGACAGAACGGTTTCAAGGGTTTTATTCAAACCTGTTTACAATACCCAGGAAAGAGGGCAAAGTGCGTCCAATTCTGGACTTAAGAGCGCTCAATTCTTTCGTCAACATAAGAAGATTCAGAATGGAGTCCATTCGCACGGTAGCAGCCTTCCTGCATCCAGGGGATGTCCTAGCGTCCATAGACATCAAGGACGCATATCTTCACATTCCCATTTTCGCAGGACATCAGCGTTTTCTACGCTTTTCCGTAGAGGAGAACCACTATCAGTTTGTGGCGTTACCTTTCGGTCTCGCCACGGCTCCGCGGGTCTTCACAAAGGTGTTGGCCCCAATGTTGGCACTTCTGCGCCAAAGAGGTATATCGATTCTAGGTTACCTAGACGATCTTCTGCTTCATGCAGAGTCTCCTCAGACCTTGCTACAAAACATAGAAATTACTATGATTTCTTTACAGGAATTCGGGTGGCTGGTGAACCAGCAAAAGTCATTTCTGGTTCCCACCCAGAGGCTCGAATATCTGGGTCTAATTCTAGACACAGTCAGGACAAGAGTTTTCCTTCCGTTAGGGAAACTCCGAAAGATTCAATCAGCAGTCCAGTTGTTACTGTCCAACAGCTGGTCTTCCCTTCGGACTTGCATGAGGGTTCTGGGGTTGATGGTGGCTTCATTCGAAGCAGTCCCATTTGCCCAGTCCCATACCCGAATTCTTCAGCAAGAGATTCTTCTCAGATGGAATCGGAATCCGGAATCCCTGGACAATCAGATCCGATTGAGCAAACAGACCAGAGAGTCTCTGGTTTGGTGGCTTCGGTCTCCTATGCTCAGCCAGGGAAAGTCATTTCTGCCAATATATTGGACGATAGTGACCACGGATGCCAGTCTATCCGGATGGGGAGGAATTCTCGGTCAGTTATCTGTCCAGGGACTTTGGTCCCCGGAAGAATCCAGATTACCGATAAATGTATTGGAACTGAGAGCGATCAGACTTTGTCTGATTCACTGGACCGAGCAGCTCCAGGGCAGCCCGGTTCGGATCCAGTCGGACAATGCCACGGCCGTGGCTTATGTCAATCATCAGGGGGGCACCAAGAGTGTCCGAGCGGCCAAAGAAGTGGCTTGCATTCTTCGCTGGGCGGAACGATTTGTTCCAGCAATCTCTGCGGTGTTCATTCCGGGGGTGGAGAATTGGCAGGCAGATTATCTCAGCCGTCAGACCCTGGATCAGGGGGAATGGTCCCTCCATCCAGACGTTTTCCACCAGTTGTGCCTACGGTGGGGCACCCCGGATGTGGATCTGTTGGCATCACGATTCAACAGGAAAGTTCAGAGATTCGTGGCTCGCTCCCGCGATCCTCTAGCAGAAACCGCAGACGCACTGATCGCCCCGTGGGGGCAATACCAGGTAATATATGCCTTCCCTCCTCTCGCGTTACTGCCAAGACTTCTTCGCAGGGTAGAGGAGGAAGGAATCCCAGTAATCCTGGTAGCTCCGGACTGGCCTCGTCGAGCTTGGTACGCCGACATGATCAGACGGGTGGCGGACGTCCCATGGAGACTTCCTCTCAGGGAAGATCTACTGTCTCAGGGACCGATCTTCCATCCTGCTTTACGATCGCTGGCTTTAACGGCCTGGCTATTGAGACCCAGGTGCTGAAGGACAAAGGTTTGTCAGCTTCAGTTATTCCTACTCTAGTTGAAGCAAGGAAAGCGACTTCCAGAAAGATTTATCATCGCACATGGAAGTCCTACATTGCATGGTGTGAACCTTTGGGGTTCCGTCCTCGGTCTTATTCGATTAGTCGAATATTGGCTTTTCTGCAACAAGGGGTTGAGCAGAAACTGGCCTTGAGTACTATCAAGGGTCAGGTCTCAGCATTAGCGATCTTCTTTCAGAAGCCTTTGGCTACTCATTCCTTGGTGCGGAATTTCATCCAGGGGGTGCGACATCTGGCTCCGCCAGTGCACGCGCCGTTACCCCCCTGGGATCTTAATTTAGTGTTGTCGGTTCTTCAGAAACCTCCCTTTGAAGATATTAGGGAGATTCCTCTACCCACGTTGTCCCAGAAGGTGGCCTTCTTGGTGGCTATTACTTCTGCACGCAGGGTGTCAGAACTGGCCGCATTATCTTGTCGTTCACCATATCTGGTGGTTCATAGAGATAAGGTGGTTCTTCGTCCGAATCCATCCTTCCTACCAAAAGTGGTTTCAGAATTTCATCTGAATGAAGAGATTGTATTACCTTCCCTGTGTCCTAAGCCCAGTCATCCTCGGGAGTTTGCGTTACACTCCTTGGATGTGGTCCGGGCGATCAGGGTATACTTGAAAACGACAGACTCGTTTCGCAAGACGGATTCACTTTTTGTGATCCCAGATGGACCCAAAAAGGGGTTGCCTGCATCTGCCGCGACCATTTCCAGATGGATCAGACAGACGGTAGTACAGGCTTATTCTATTAAGGGTCGGGAGCCCCCGTTCCCTGTTAAGGCGCACTCCACTCGGGCACTTAGTGCGTCATGGGCCTTTCGCCATCAGGCGTCAGTGGTCCAGGTGTGCAAGGCGGCTACCTGGTCGTCGGTGCATACCTTCTCTAAACATTATAAAGTTGATGTAATGGCATCGTCTGATGCCTCATTTGGCCGCAAGGTTTTGCAGGCCGCAATTTGAGGAGACCAGTGGTCTACCTCGAGGGTTTTTTCCGTTGGAAAATTTTTTCTTTTAGTCTCATTCTTTGTTTATAATGAGCCTTTAAAACTTCTAGTTTGGCACCGGTTGGGCCTACTAGATTGGATTTGATTTTGTCAATCCCACCCCTCATTTGTGGCACTGCTTCTGGATGTCCCAGCTCTTGAGAATCAAGAAGACTACGTCTGTCAATGAGCGATAGAGAAAAATGGATTTTTGTAAGAACTTACCGTAAAATCCTTTTCTCTTAAGCTCATTGATAGGACGTAGTACCCGCCCCTCTATCATTGAGTTGGGTTGGGTTAAATTCTCTGTACTGCTTTAAACAGAACTGATTCCCTGTAGCAGAGAGAGGGAGGATATACCCTCAGGGACTGCCCCCTAGGGTGGAGCCAGAACGTTTTGTCATTCTGCCTAGTCCTACTCCTGCGGAGACAACATAACCCAGCTCTTGAGAATCAAGAAGACTACGTCTGTCAATGAGCTTAAGAGAAAAGGATTTTACGGTAAGTTCTTACAAAAATCCATTTTTTTTGCTCGACATTGTTAGTATGAAGGGATTAATATTAAGAAAAAAAATCACACGACGTACCATCACGACAGTTACAATTTGACTACTGGGCGCGCCAAATTCCCTGCAGTACAGATAGGCCAAGCGATGTTGCATGATCACCTGCAGCCAATGAGCGGGGCGTGTCATCACGAATCATATGAGTCGGGTGTGTGTCTTGACCTTCGCCGAACCCTCGAGACTGACTCACCGAACCCCTAGGGTTCGATCGAACCCAGGTTAAGAACCACTGGTCTAAAAGAATATATAAGCCCAATCTCTAAAATCTTTTATAAGCGTTACATGGTTAATATAATTTCAAAAGTCCCCCCCCCCCCCATGCAGTTTGAGCTGTGCCCGCACTGTGTGGGTGACTTGCCCGTTTTTGTCTAGGGGTTTGGAGAGCCATGATATACTCACCTAATCCTCCGATCTGGCCCCTGCCCTGCTCAGCCTCCCACCCCAGCGGTCTTGTGCAGTGGACTGTTCCTGACATCATCACACCCATAGACTGGCTGTGGACCTGAAGATTTTAGGAACAGTCCACTGCTGGATGTGGGGTGAGCACATTTTTCTGGAAGATCGAGGGATCAGGTGAGTATAAGCTCTGTGTTTAGCCCTAGACCAAACGCTCAGGTAACCCATGCAGTGCAAGCATAGTGCAGTACAGTACAGATTGAAATCTATCTCTGCTGTGGTAGCAGTTGTGACTTGTATTTCATTCAGTCACAGATTGTGCATTTCTGATTTTTAAATACGACAGCGGCTGCGGGGCAGAGGAACCCCACTGTCATGGGGGAACACGGTCAGTGGGACTGGTGATTAGCCTAAATATGGCTGTAACATGTTTCTGAAGATGAATTTAGCCAATCTTGTGCTCTTGGCTCCTCAGAAGCCACCTTTTGAAACATTCAGAATATTCTCTTTTTTGACCGCACTCACAAGGAGGCCTTTCTTGTTGCTATCACTTCTGCACTTTAAATGGATATAGAGAAAAAAAGACTGCAGATAAACGGGTATAGCGTATTTAGGAGGATTTGGCCAGTCACGTCACTGGGGTTTACAACCACTTTAACTCAGCCATAAAAATTAGCCTGTGCTCCGTACTGTACTCCAGGAAATTGATTTTACTGGCAAGTAAAAATGACTTTTTTTTTTTTTTTTTTTCCAGCGGTCAGTTAGAGAAGCCTGGGCCAGAGGGTTTATTTTAGCCATAAGATGGTCTTAAAACGGCCTTAAGCCCCAGTTCACATCGGCGTGATTTGAGATGTTAAATCACATGCCAAATCGCAGCCTATTGCCGGCAACGGCACTGTCCCAATCGGTGCGATGCTGACTTTGCAGGGCACGGCACTGATTTCCAAAAGTAGCTCCTGCATTATTTTTGGCGATTTGGGGGGCGATTTTAATAGACATCTGTTCATGAACCTACACAGATGTCTTTCACATTGCCCCCAAACTCGCACTGAAATGTGGGTTTGAATTCACGCAAGTTCAGCTGAACTCCCACGATTACAAACCCGCGTTCAATGTGAACGAGGGCTAAAAATCACATTAAGTGATCCTGCCGTGAAGATCCTTGTTCAGCTACTTCCTGTTATAGGATTGCAATGCTCACTCCCCATCTTCAAATTACTGGTCTGTATTTTCACCCAGGTTCTATATCACAGGCTTTGCTTTGAAGACTGCAAACGACACTGTTCAAATGATAAAATATCTTGTTCTCACAGTAGTGTCCCAGAGAGTCCAGACTAAAACCACTAATGCCTAAAGTTGGAATGACAATAGAGGAAAGGGATAAGAAATACCGGAGGGATGTAAATAAAGTACTAATCCCCAAGGACAATGTTCCACAGATGTTGGTGTGGTAATGGCTCAAGGTGGTTGATCCGAAAAATCAACAGTCTGTGGTGAAAGTCATGGCAGGACAATTGAGGGATGGATGGCTAAAGGGATGAGTCCAAAAAGTTCCTCAGCTCATTAGATCAGGGAAGGATTCCCGGCAACCTGTGAAAAACAAGTAGCAAGAGCACAGGAATCCAGTAAAAACTCAAAGGGAGGGGGGGGGGGGGGCATGGTTGGTTGGTTTTATTGGTTGTACTTAAAAAAAAAAAAAAGGAGGTGGGGCCTCTTAAACGTGTTTGTACATACCCCCTCTTGATATCCCTCAGTGTTCTGCTGTTCTGTGTTCTCTGGCGGGTATGGCTCCATCCATTTGCATGGCCACTATTGCCATTCTGCTGAACCTGTATATATCTCTACACTGGTCTTCCCTCCATGTTTAAGCTGCACACAATATACCTAAATGTAAGTTTGTATATTTATTTTTATAAAGTGTTACTGAGTTTTTACTGATTCCTGTGCTCTGGCAACTTTTTTGTTTTCCACATGGCCCACTGATGTCCACCTTTTAGGAAGCCTGCGCTGAAAATAGCATGCTGCCATCACCATGACTTCGTCAATCAGCATTCATTATGGCCTGTGCATGCTAGAGCAGCTGTTTTGATTGTTTGACTGTTTTCAAAGGGGGGAAAAAAAATAATTGTTTAACTTAACCATTTAAGGACCACCCCTAGTACATACAGCATCTCACAAAATTGAGTACACCCTTCATATTTTTGTAAATATTTTATTATATCTTTTCATGTGATAACACTGAAGAAATGACACTTTGCTACAATGTAAAGTAGTGAGTGTACAGCTTGTATAACAGTGTAAATTTGCTGTCCTCAGGCTGACCCCCCCACCCCTTCAACCTCTGCAGCAATGCTGGCAGCACTCATACGTCTCTTTCGCAAAAAAAAACCTCTGGATATGATGCCGAGTACGTGCACTCAACTTCTTTGGTCGACAATGGCGAGGCCTGTTCTGAGTGGAACCTGTCCTGAAGCTCAGTTTCAGGGTCTTGGCAATCTTCTTATAACCTAGGCCATTTTTATGTAGAGTAACAATTCTTTTTTTTTTTTTAGATCCTCAGAGATTTCCTTGCCATGAGGTGTACCTGTACATGATTTCTTCTTCCTGGTCTGAGGTGCGAGCGTGTACCTCCGGAGACCCGCTCCCACTGTGTCTAATCACCCGGCGATTGTTCGGAAAGAGGCAGAACGATGGTCTGCCTATGTAAACTGGGCCGATCGCCGCTCTGCTGGTAAAAAAGCTTCCTACAGTAAAACCATACGCCACATAGTAAAGCACTCCCAGGGAACACATTTAACTTTGATCACCCCAATGGTAACCCCTTCCCGTGTCAGTACAATGACGCAGTCAGTACAATGACGCAATGTCGCAGTCCCACTAAAAATCGCAGATCACCGCCATTACTAGTAAAAATGTTTTTTAAAAATGAAGTCCATTAATCTATTCCATAGTTTGTAGACGCTATCATTTTTGTGCAAACCAATCAATATATGCTTATTGGGATTTTTTTTTTTGTACCAAAAACATGTATCAGGAAACATATTGGCCTAAATTGATGAAGAAATTTTTTTTTTTTTTTTTTACATTTTTTGATTGGATGTGTTCTATATCAGAAAGTAAAAAATATTGTTTCTCTTTCATTCATTAATGGACACAGCTCCTGAACATCTTAATTATAGGGTTACACTGCCCCCTACAGGAGTAGGACACTAGGCAGAAAATAAAAGTCTGGCTACGCCTATGGTTCCTCTATATGCTGCCACCCCACCACTCCTTCTCCTATCCAGTTACACACATGAGGCGGCTCAGGCACTCACCTTCTTTCCGCCGCCCCCCTGCTAGCAGCACGGACTGAAGGAGCTGCCACCGCCTTCACACGGAGTTGTGGCGCCGGGCAGGACACGGACCTGACACCCCCCCAGTGCGTGGCACCCAGGGCGGGCCGCACCTCCCATTGGTATGCCACTGGGGGGACAGCTTCGCTAGTTGCTGGACCTGTGGACTCCCCTGGTACAAGAACTAGTGGGTCCACAAGGTCATTCGGTCTGGCTACAAGATAGAGTTTCATTCTTACCCTCCGGTAAGGTTCTTCCTTCCAATGTGCGAATGTCCTCAGGCCGCTTATAGGCTCTTTTTGGGCGGTGCAAGACCTCTTACTTTAAAGGGTGATGGTCCTGGTTCAGACTTCGGAACGTTTTCAGGGGTTTACTTAAACCTGTTTACAGTCCCCAGGAAGGAAGGCAAGGTGTGTCCATTTCTGGACCTCAAAGCGCTGAACTGCTTTGTGTGGGTGCAGAAGTTCAGAATGGAGTCCATTCGCACGGTGGTGGCTTCCCTGCATCATGGGGATTTTCTTGCCTCCATCGACATCAAGGACGCTTACCTTCACATTCCAATATGTGTTGGTCTCCATCGCTTCCTCCACTTTGCCGTGTTTGTGGCCTTACCCTTTGGTCTCGCCCTGCTCCTAGGGTCTTCACGAAAGTGTTGCCCCGCTACTAGCATTGCTATGCCAATCACAGTACTAGGCTACTTGAACGTCGTCGTCCTGCGAGCGGAGTCTCCTACTGCTCTGGTGGAAAACCTTGAAATCACCATATGGGCTTAGGAGAGGTTGGCTAGATTTTGAATTTTCAGAAGTCTTCTCTGGTTCCATCCACAAAGCTGGACTATCTGGGTCTGTGTCTGGACAAACTCCAGAAACTGCAGGCTGCCACTCGTCTGCTGCTGTCCAGCAGATGGTCATCCCTCCAGACTTGCATGTGGGTGCTGGGCCTGATGGTGTCTACCTTCAAGGCAGTTCCATTTGCACAGTTCTATGGGAGGTTCCTGCAAGGGGGATTCTGGCCTAATGGGACAAGAATCCGCAGTCTCTGGACAATCAGATCCGGCTGAGCCGGGAATCGAAAGAGTCCCTGAAATGGTGGCTTCATGCTTCAGCTGGTCAAATCCTTCCTCCCCTTGTATTGGACAGTGGTAACCACGGATGCCAGCCTGTCTGGCTTGGCAGGCGTCCTTGACAAAAATTCTGCTAAGGGGCTCTGGACACTGGGAGAGCCAGAGTATACCCCCTGGGACTGCCTATAGGCGTAGTCAGACTTTTTTTCTGCCTTGTGTCCTACACCTGTAGGGGACAGTATAACCCAATGATTAAGACGATCAGGAGCTATGTCAGTCAATGAACATCAGAGAAATGGATTTTACGATAAGTTTCCTCATTCTCCTCAGCTTCCTCATTCTCCTCAGCTTCCTCATTCTCCTCAGCTTCCTCATTCTCCTCAGCTTCCTCATTCTCCTCAGCTTCCTCTTCCTGTGCCCAGGACATATGAAAAGGGATGGCATCCATAGTGTTGCTAGGTCTGAATTCTAGGTATTCCTCCGGTCAGTAGGGTCCTTGGGGATCCCTGTTATTATCTCTCTCTCTCTCTCTCTCTCTCTCTCTCTCTCTGTGTGCTGATAGGTACCCTGAGCCTTGGGAGGATCCTTTAGTGGTGCCAAAAGATCGTTTTGTACTACAAGGTCTTCCTTTCCTTTTAGAGCCTCAGGGTCACATCTCCCTCTTGGAGGTAGCGGGTCCCTCGGAACCCCAGCTTCCCATGGTTGCACTGGCTGCGGTCCTGCAGTCCTTAGTGTCCCAGGTGGAAGTGGCATGTGGATAAAGGCCCAGGAAGAAGCATCCCCCGCTCAGTCTGTCTCATCTGATTCTGAGCCGGATGCCGCAGTGGATGCGGCCCTTCCAGGGGGGGCTTAATATCACACCCCCAGATCCATCCGATAGTGAGCATGATTCCTCCATGGTCGCAGTAGCGAATGAAAAAGCGCTGGTAGACACACTTATCATTGCAGTGCGTGAGACTTTAAAAATGGAGGATGCGGCTGATGTAGCCATGGGCGTTGCTATGTTGTTTGGTATACATAAGTCACCTCGCACTCCAAAGGCGTTTCCTTATGTGCCTTATTATGACAGGTTTTTCTGTAAGGAATGGGAACAACCAAAATGACCCTTTTTGGTCCCCAGACGTTTTGCTGTATGTTACCCTTTTGAGGAGTCCCTTTTAAAAAAGTGGTGGACCCTCCTTTTTCCAGGTTGAATAAAGCAACCATGATCCCAGTGGAGGAATCCCGGTCCTTTTAAGGACCCGACTGACGGGAAAGCCGATCCTGGGGCATGTGGAATGTTTACTATGGCTGGTTCGGCACTGCGGCCAGTCTTTACCTCAGCCCTGGTGACTCAGACCCTAACTGAGTGGGCCAAGCTTTTGTGCAAGGGTCTAGGGAATGAGCAGGTTCCTGCTGCTTATGCTGATTTTGCGGACCAGTTGGTCCATGGGCTGCAGTTTATTTGTGATGCAGCTTTGGATACAGCTCCTGTGCTGTCCAAACTTTGTTTCAGCAGTGGTGACTAAGCACGTGCTGGGTCTTAAGAATTGGTCCGCAGACCAAGCCTTTATGAAAGCTCTCGTTGATCTTCCCTTTCAAACCAATCTCCTTTTTGGGGCTACACTGGAAGACATCATTAAGGGTATCATGGGGGGCGGCAAAGAGTAAATTCCTTCCACAGTCCAGGAAAGGGAAGGAGCCTCGTCGCCAACGGGGGGCCCCCCTCCTCAGCCTATAGAAAATTATTTTGTTCTTCCGGGACGAAGAATGAAGGGAAAAAGATCTTTAAAATCTTCCCTGCAGACATGACCCCTTCACCATGAAGGTCTGCCCTCACCCAATATTGGGGTGGGGGAACATCTTCCCTGGTTTCTGACCCCCGTGGACTTATTTTTGTCAACGAGGTCCGTGAAATGTTTGTGGGGTTACCCAGAAAGGGGGGCAAACTTTGTCCATTTCAGGTTTTTTAGGTCCCGAGTCTCCTTGTACACCTTTAATTCCTGCAAAGGTTTGGGTGACGTCTAAACTACCTAAGGTCCCCCCTATCCCTATCCAGGGCATTGAATTACCTAGGTCTGATTTTAATCCTGACCAGTGTGCTCCTTCCTCTAGACATATTTCAGGAACCACTGGCCGTTATTCACCAACTGCTGTCACATAGACAGTTCTCTTTCCTGACTTGCATACAGGTTCAAGACAGGTTTGTTTGCACAGTCCTACATGCAGCTCCTTTTAGCTGGTTCGGCTCCACAGGAGGATACTGAGGTTCGTTACGAGGTCACAGGTTTTTCTGGCAGACGCCGCAGATGTTCAAGGGCCATGGTAAGGCCAGTATCCTCCTCGGCTCAGGCTTCTTCTGCAGTTCCTGCAAGGAATCATGTGTGCGAGGATCTCCAGTTGTCCCAAGGGCTGATCTACCATCCTGCTGTACAGTCGCTGGTTTTAACGGCTTAGCTATTGAAAGCTGGAGGGGAGAGGGCTGTCTGGATCAGTGATCCCTACTATAATAAAGGCGAGGAAGGTAGTCTTCCAGCAAGATATACCATCGTACGTGGAAAGCGTACATTTTTTGGTGTAAGTGAATTGGCGCTCATCTTCTATCATTTTCTGTGGCTCGGATCCTAGCCTTTATCCAACTGGGCGTTGAGCAGAAGTTTTCCTTTTTTACCATCAAAGGCCAGGTGTCTGCCTTGGCAATCTTGTTTCAAGGACCCCTAGCCACGCACTTATTCGTTCGTACCTTCATTCAGGGGGTTCGACATGTGGCTCCACCGCTTTGCTGCCATGAGATTTAAACTTGGTGCTATCGGTTCTCCAGAAACCTCCATTTGAAAAAATTCGGGAGATTCCCTTGCATACGTTATCCCAGAAGGTGGCATTCTTGGTGGCTATTACCTTGGCCCGCAGGGTTTTGGAATTTGCAGCATAATCCTGTCACAGTCCCTATTTGGTGGTTCATAGGGATAAAGTGGTTCTTCGTCCCTGTCCATCATTCCTGCCCAAAGTTGTCTCTGACTTCCATTTGAATGAGGACATTGTATTGCCTTCCTTGTGTCCCAAGCTGGCTCATCCCAAGGAATTTGCCTTGCATACCTTGGATGTGGTTTTTGCGATTCGGGTATATCTGGCAGCTACTGAGTCCTTTTGGAGGTCCGATTCTCTTTGTGGTTACAGATGGACCAAGGAAAGGGCTGGCTGCTTCTTCGGCTACCATCTCCAGATGGATCAGACAGACGGTAACTCAGGCCTATTCTATTAAAGGTCAGGTTCCACCTTTCCCTGTCACGGCGCATTCTACTCGGGTGTTGAGTACTTCTTGAGCCTTCTGTCATCAAACATGAATATCGCAAGTTTGCAAGACGGCCACTTGGTCGTCGGTGCATACTTTCACAAAATTCACAAAAGGTAGGTACTTTGGCATCTGCGTATGCTTCTTTTGGCCGCAAAGTTTTGCAGGCTGCTGTTTAACAGGGGCTGTTCCGTCTTGAGGGGTGTTTTTCTTTAAACTTTTATTTTTCAGATGGGGCTCCTGTGACCCGGTTAAGGCTCCTGTGTCCTGGTTAGGGTTTTTATGTTTAGCCTTGGGTTATTCTCCCCACCCCTCATTTTCCTTTTTGGTTCTGATTTTGGACGTCCCAGTAGTTATGATTTATGGAGGGCGGTGTCTGTTGATGAACAAAATAGAAAAGGGGATTTCTGTACTTGCCGTAAAATCCATTTCTCTAAGTTCATAGACGGACACAGCACCCACCCCTCTATGGAGTTCTGATACTTCTAATACTGCTTACTACTAAACTGATTACCTAGAGCAGAGGGGGGGTTATATACCAGCTGAGGACGGCACATGGGCGTAGCCAGGTGTTTTTTGTTCTGCCTAGTCCTACTCCTTGAGGAGGCAGTATAACCCAGTAGTTATGATTTATGGAGTGCGGTGTCCGTTGATGAACGAAAAAGAAATGGATTTTACAGTGAGTACAAAAATACAATTTTTTTTTTTTTTTTTTATAGTGCAAAAAATAAAAACCGCAGAGGTGATCAAACACCACCAAACGAAAGCTCTATTTGTGGGGGGAAAAAAGGACATCAGTTTTGAGTACAGCATCGCACAACTGCACAATTGTCAGTTAAAGTAATGCAGTGCCGTAAACAAAACAAAAAAAAGTTCTGCCTTTATTTATACTTTAAATGACAAAATGGCATGTGTAATAATCATAGGTTGCATCCATTTTCATTTTTAATTTTCCATTGGTTTTTTTTGAACACCTGAAACCCAGCATTGGATGGAAGGGATGGTAATTCTGTATGTCAGCCTCATACCTGCTTATGGCTGTTAGGCAGAGCGGTAATTTGCAGATAGACCCAGACAGCGTGTCTGATTTCCTTATTACAGGGACAATTGTGTTTGATGTTGTGGCTCATTTCAAAGGCAGTTAGAAAAGTTTTTCAGAACACGTCCTGAGTGTCTGCACTTCAGCTGCATTTACCGGCTGCTGGCTGGTGCTCTGCTCTTGATCAGCGTTTCATCAGTCTCTGCTGTGTCTCAGCTTAATTGTCACTTTCCTCCCTGCCACTGGGAGTGAATCCATGTATTTCATTTTGCATCTCCATTGCCGTGACTTCCTCATCAGTAAATATTATGGCTTGTTCATGCTGGAGCAGATGTACAGTCACACACACTTAGAATGATAAAACAAAGAAGACATCCAGCACGCCAGCTTTCAGTGAATCCACAGGCTTTTATATATGCCTGGTAAATTCAGAAATGAGGGCTTTATAAAGACCCATCACTTCTGAAATCTAGGTCAGCTTGATGCAAGCTATGGCATTTTCATGCGTGCTTTAAAAAAAAAAAAACTCTTTCAGAGCTACAGCTTTTTTTATGGAAGCTTTAGACCCAACTCTGGCCTTTAGACCCCACGTGTTGAGGGGACGTAGGGTGAGTACCTGGATTGAAAACTGGCTCCAGGGCCGAGTCCAGAGGGTGGTGATAAATGGGGAGTACTCAGATTGGTCGGGTGTGAGAAATGGGGTCCCCCAAGAATCTGTCCTGGGACCAATCCTGTTTAACTTATTCATAAACGACCTTGAGGATGGGATAACCAGCACAATCTCAGTATTTGCGGACGATACTAAGCTAAGCAGGCCAATATCTTCTATGCAGGATGTGGTAACCTTACAAAGACATGAACAAAATAATGGGGTGGGTAACTACATGGCAAATGAGGTTTAATGTTGAAAATGTAAGGTAATGCACTTGGGTGCCAGAAATACAAACACAAGGTACCCGCTAGGGGGAGAACCTCTGGGTTAATCTAAGATGGTAAAGGACATGCTGGGGGTCCTAGTAGACGACAAGCTTAGCAAAGGCATGCAATGCCAAGCTGCTGCAAGCAAAGCCAACAGAAAACTGGCATGTATAAAAAATGGTATTTACTCCAGAGATAAAACGATTATTCTCCCACTCTAAAAGACTCTGGTCCGGCCACATCTTGAGTATGCTGTCCAGTTCTGGGCACCGGTCCTCAGAAAGGATGTGCTGGAACTAGAGGGAGTCCAGAGAAGGGCAACAAAGATAATTAGGGGAATGGGGGACATCCGCTATGAGGAAAGACTACAAGCATTGAACTTATTCTCTCTGGACAAGAGACGCTTGAGAGGGGACATGATATCAATGTACAAATACAGTACTGTTGACCCTAACATAGGGAACAAACTTTTCAGAGAAAGGGAATTCAATAAGACACGGGGCCACTCACTACAATTGGAAGGAAAGCGGTTTAACCTTAAACTGCGTAAAGGGTTCTTTATTGTCAGAGCAGTAAGAATGTGGAGTTCTCTTCCACAACCAGTGGTATCAGCAGGGAGCATCAATAGTTTCAAAAACTATTAGATGGGCACCTTAAAGACCACAACATACAGGGGTATACAATGCACACACACACATCATAGGATGGACTGGTGTCTTTTTTTTTTTTTTTTCAGCCTAACTAACTATGTAACTGTTATCAAAGCTGGAGCAGCTGTGAATGGCAACAAATCGCCCACCCTCCCTACACATACGTCTTGGATAGCTGCGGTGGGTCAGGCCTTAGTTATGGAAAACCACATTTACAAACGCCGAGGCAGCCCCAGTAACTTTGAAAAGATATGGAAGCTATGGTTAGACGCCCCTGGC
>NC_138776.1:62003126-62030626 GCF_965119305.1 Pelophylax lessonae
GCATTGGAAATCTTCCTTTTCCACCTCTTTCCAGCGAATGTACCAAGATAGTAAAATGTAATATGAATGAAAAGGAAGAAGCCCAGGCTCTTCCTATTCACGAGAAGTACTCTGGGTTATGTGGAAGCTGTCTGGCCTTTCATTAGTGATGTGTTTTACATCCAGGCCAAGGCATCGAGTCCTGTGGGGGAGAATAGCCCAGGAATGCATCACGTTAATGAGCTGTTTTAAATAAACCTATCTGCTTCCAATTGATATTCTACAGCGGGTAAAGAAAACGGCTGTTGGCTGTTCCGGGACCTCATTGAATGGGTGTTCGCTCGCTGAGTGTGTTGTGTCTGCTGAATAGAGAAGTTGCAGTCAATCTAGCTGCTTGCGCCTGTTTATATGTTATGAGTAAAATTTGATGTGCATCGTGGCTGAATAAAATTGTGCCTTTTTCAGGGAACACAAGATGGCAACGAGCTGCCAGGAGATTCTTCTGCTAATATCCGGAAGGAAGAGGTGCTGAAGCTGGTCAATATATTTGAATCCCGCCTGTCTTTTCTTCTGTTACAGTTTGTCAAACTTCTGACATCTAAGAAGAAGAAGTAAGTGTCTGTTCATTTTTCATTAAGCTATAAAGGGCTGCACCAAACCCAGATCCCAGGTAGCCAGAGTGTCCCATGTTCATTTTTATTTTTTTTTCTGGCTGTTATATATGAGCCCAAAAAATGTATACACACTTTAATATGAAAAGATATAGGTATACAAATTTTATTACTAGATTTATATAAACTTCAAAAGGTAGCTGTTATCTTTTATTTAGCTGTAAGTCGTGATTGAATTATGCAATTACATTAGGTCCTCAAAGTGGTTACCATCGGCACCCAGACACTTTTGATTTTGGTGAACTACTGCATGAACAACATTGACTAGTGTCCACTGGAATTGCTCTGCATGATGTTTCAATTTCTTCCCATAGTGCAGTCAGTGTAGGTGGTTTTCTAGGGTACACCACATCCTTTAGTGTTCTCCACAGAGAAATATAGGGGTGTTAAGTCCAGGGAACATGGAGAGTATTTCTACATCCTATGCAACGTCCTGGCAGAATGTCATTGAGAGGCTCCTGTGTCTCAGTGGTAGTAAGTTGGTGCGCCATCTTACTTGGAAGTAAAATTGCTCATCCGCATAAACCACATGAATGGCAGGTAATATGACATCAACAATGGTGCGAGTACTGACATCTTTAAGGGAAACCTAGTACTACACAATGCAGCCATAATTCAATTCAACTGGTTTTAAAAAAGGGCATAGAGAACTGTTGAAGTGTGTATACATTTTCTGGTTATATATGTTGCATATATTCCAGGGCTTGACAAATTTTGCTTTGAATCTAGGAGCCAGCTGAAAATGTTAGAAGCCAGGCGGGGGGGGGGGGGGTGGGTAGCAGGACAGGGACTGGGATACCATGTTGTACAGAGAGTATGATGGAGATAGGGGCCCTTGCTTACAGGTAGGTGGGGTGTTGGGAGGTAATGGGGGTCACGGGAGGGGGGTAGCAAGACAGGGAGTGGGATACCATGTTGTACAGGGCATATGGTGGAGATAGGGGCCCCTGTGTACAGGTAGGTTGGGTGTTGGGGGGTAATGGGGGCCCCTGTGTACAGTTAGGTGAGATATGGGGTGCATGCAGGGTGAGGTTGATGGATTGCGGGTACTGGATCCTGGCCACCATAGTCTGGTAATGGAGGTCCCAATCCCTAAGGGGGTAGACTAGGTATGGTGGGATGGGGCCTCTGTGTATTGGGTGTTACTCTCCGAGGTGCAGGGTAAGGTTGATGGAGTGCAGGTACTAGATCCAGGCCAGCATGATCTGGTAATGGGGGGTCCCTATCCCTATGGGAGTAGATCCGGTATGGTGGGATTGCATGTTGTCCCTCACCAAGGTGCAGAGTGAGGTTGATGGAGTGCAGGTACAGGATCCTGGCCAGCATGGTCTGGCTCTGCCACCATGTCTTGATCACCTGGTGGCTGTAGTCGGTGAGGTGGGGCTGTCTGCTGTAGACCATTTACTACCACACGATGTACTGTCAATGTTTGTGTATATCTGAATGGAAAAAAGCTCTTCTTTTTTTAAAAAAAAAGATCCAAGGCCCCCTCTCAAATGTAAAAAATGTGGTCTGTTCCTAGCCATGGAAGGGTTGCTTTCCTGGAATATTTATGATCAGAAGGTATGGGAAAATGTGTTTTTATTTAAATAAATAGAGGATATACTGTAGTTCCCCTAGCCCTCCCCATGCCTTGCCACTTCAGTAACATTGGTAGAAGTACAATAAAAGGATGCTTTTAATAAAGCAGGATGTCCATTTTAATGCCACTCGCTCTCTATGCTGCAGGATACATGCTAAAAACATTAGTATCAGGGTAATCTAGACACAAGAATGCAAAATTATTAGACTCTAGGGTAATATGGGGAAGCAGGGGAATATGGATGGACCAAAACCACAAGACCCTAACAAATCCGAATGCCTGGGCAGTGACATCACCTATAGGCTTAGTATGGGGCATCCGTTATCGCTGGTCCCCTCCCTGAAGCCGACCGATGGTAGCCGATCATATGACTGGACCAGAGTGCCCAGAGAACCAGAGAATAAGTTAGTATAAGAATCTTACTTCTATCGGGATAACTAGAATAGGAGTAGGAAGGGGGTGGGAACAGTTTTAAGCTTAGCTAGTTCTAGCCTGGACTTCCACTTAAACACTGCTGTGTGATTTCAATGCTAAATGAGCAGTGTTGTCGCCCTATTACAGGAAATGGGAAAATAACGGCTTTGCTGGCAGGAGCAACAGGTAATCAAACAAATATTTAAAAAAAAATAAAAAATACAGAAAATACTGTGGTAGTGTTTTCTGCATCGTATGTGTAATGTGTTAAATTTTATGAATTGCCTTTAATTCTCCATCAGGCCTGCACTGGTTAGTTGGTGTGTTTTGGATCTGAATGTAAGCATGAACCTAAAACATCAGTAAATCTGTGCTGCTCAAGTACATGCTTATTCTGGTGCCTGGTCTTTAGACTAGTTTCTGTGTCCTCTTGGGAGCCCTTTGTATTTCAGGCCCTAACTTGTAAATAGGACTCTAACTTTTGACAGTCATTTCTAACCCACATTTAACATTGAGTTGTCCAATGGCAGAGCACTGTTGGTCACTGAGGTATTGGCATTGGACTTTGGAATTTTGTTGGGGAAGGAGGTCCTGTGTTACAACCATATTCTGGAATATAGGTAATTCCACATGTACACTGAAAACAATTTGAGGTTTGACACAGGTGTGTGGTGCCTGCATTTCTGAAACTTTTTTTTTAAAGCTTTTTGTTGACAGGGATATAAAGATTTACAGTTATCATATATGTTCAACATGAGCATTGTAAAGTACAGTATTCCATAACAGTCCTGCTAAAAGGTTGTTCACAAAGTGCCAACTTGGGAGTATTAAGGCTAAAGAGAGATATTGACCATTCAAATATGGAACAAAAATATACTTGCATAGAGTCAAGTACCAAGTAAGGATAGTAGAACACCACACACCCTACATGTATGAAACTTTGTTAGCTTTGACAGTGTTTGGGTCAGTTCCACTTCAGGAGTCCCTGTACCATTGCAGATAAGTAGAAAGTGTTGCCATTTTTAAGACCTTTTTTTTTCATAGGTTATCTATGGCGCAACATCTAAATCAGGACTAAACTCCCCTCCCCTCGCTTCCGCATTGTCGCTAACCTCTTCACATGGCCTACTTCCAGATATGGGATTTTCAGCCATCTGGAGTTCAGTTATTCTGGCACCAAGTTGTGCCAAGAATGTACACTGAGCTGAGCATGCACATCTCCATGAACATTCTAAAGATTTTGAACAGGGAGGTACGTTTTATTGCAGATGAGACAGCATTTTTATTCTTCGATAACAAGCCTACCTGCTCACGGTTTGTTTTCCTGTTTAGTTCTGCTTTAATTTTCCATTATATAAAAAGTCAGCATTTATTTTTTGAGCAGAATTTACAGTAAAAACACATTAAAACTTACATTTGTCTTATGTCCTCTGACAGTCGCCGCCCGTTCAGTCAGCCTTCACTAGTGGGTAATGGCGCCCTCTGCAGGAGCAAGCTAGGCAGTTTAAAAGGTTAATAAAAAACTTTCTATACTTAGACACACCTCTAGGCAGCCATCCCTCAACCATTATCATGATCCAGTTATCATTGTTCCTCAGTTTTATGCTGCCTAGCGTCAGGATATCTGGATGACCTCCTGTTGAGGTCGAACTCGTGTGCAACTTTGACGAGCGATCTGTCCGTCACGGTTCAGACGCTCCAGGAGTTTGGGTGGACCATCAACTTTCAGAAGTGGGCTCTGACCCCGTCAGTTCACCTCCAGTACCTGGGGATGGTCCTGGGCTCAGGTACAAGCTTTTCTCCCGGAGGACAAACTCCGGACCCTGCGGGACGAGATCAGGTCCCTCAGGGACAACGATCTCTCCTCTCTGCGGACCTGTATGCGGTCCCTGGGTCTGACGGTTTCGGCTTTTGAAGCCGTCCCATATCCTCTGAGCCACCTCTCAAGATCGGATCTTTTGTGGTGGCTCCTGTCACCAACTCTGACACAAGGCAAGTCCGTCCGGCCTCTGCTGTGGACGGTGCTCACCACGGATGCCAGCCTATCGGGCTGGGGTGGAGTTCTGGGCACGCTTTGTGCCCAGGGGACGTGGACGACGGAGGCGGCCACCTTACTGATAAACGTCTTGGATCTCCGAGCAATCAAACTCTGCCTATTCTGTTGGTCAACTCCGCTTCAGCTTCAGGGTTGCCCGGTTCGGGTACAGATGGACAACATCACAGCGGGGGCTTACATCAATCACCAAGGGGGCACCAAGAGGGCCCGGGCGGCCAAGGAAGTGGCCGAGATCCTGGCTTGGGCCGAGACGCACGTTACGGCGATTTCGGCCGTTCACATTCCAGGTGTGGAAAACTGGCAGGCGGAATATGAGTCGCCAGACCCTGGACCAGGGAGAATGGTCCCTGCATCCAGAGGTGTTTCGCCTCCTGTGTGCCCGGTGGGGGTCTCCAGACGTGGATTTGTTCGCGTCCGTCTCAACAACAAGGTGGGAAGGTTCGTGGACAGAACCCACGATCCTCTGGCGGACGCCACGGACACGTTGGTGGTGCCTTTGCACCGGTATCAGCTGATTTATGCCTTCCCTCCGATTCAACCGTTATCCAGGTTCCTCCGCAGGTTAGCGTCGGAACGGATGCAGGTCATTCTGGTAGCCCCAGACTGGCCGCGTCAGTCTTGGTACGCAGATATCATGCAGCTGGTCGTCGAGCCTATCTGGCGGCTTCCACTAAGAGATGATCCTGTGTCTCAAGGGCCGATCTTCCATCCTGCTTTGCGTGGCTGTTGAAAACCAGGTCTTGAGAGATAGGGGTCTTCCAAATGCTGTCATTCCTACCTTATTGAAGGCTCGGAAAGCTTACCTCTAGGAAGATTTATCATTGCAAGGGTTCCATCCCCGCTCCTTCTCGGTGGCGAGGATTTTGGCTTTCCTGCAGGAAGGTGTGGATCAGCGTTTGGCGCTGACCACGATAAAGAGTCAGTTGTCGGCCTTAGCCATTCTGTTCCAGCGTCCCTTGACGACTAATTCTTTGATTCGCACCTTTATCCAAGGGGTGCGGCATCTGGCTCCTTTGCCTCCCTGGAACCTAAATTTGGTGTTTTTTTTTTTTTTTTGTTCTGGGTTAGCTCTCGTTTTGAGCTTTGTTGCCCTGTGGGCTGAGGTTGTTTTCGGGCCCGGTTGTTTCGTTATCTTTTTGGTAGGTTGCGTTTTCCCACCCCTCACACCTGCACTGCTTTGGGACATCCCACTAGTGAAGGCTGCCTGAACGGGCGGCGACTGTCAGAGGACGGAAGAGAAAATAGAATTTTTGTAAGAACTTACTGTAAAATTCTTTTCTCTGAGTCCTCTTGACAGTCGCCGTCCCCACGGTTTTTGAATCTGGGGGTTATTGCCTTCCGGTACTGCTTGCTACAAACTGAGGAATAGTGATAACTGGATCAGGATAATGGCTGAGGGATGCCACCCTAGAGATGTGTCTAAGTATAGAAAGATTTTTATTAACCTTTCAAACTGCCTACCTTGCTCCTGCAGAGGGCACCATTACCGATTAGTGAAGGCTGACTGAACGGGCGGCGCATGTCAGAGGACTCAGAGAAAATAATTTTACGGTAAGTTCTTACAAAAATTCTATTATTTTCATTACAATTTAGGATTTCCGTTGCTTTTCTATAAATACACAAAGCAGTCACCTACAAATCAGACCCATTTCCCTTACGCCCTCTGACAGACGCAGCTCTCAATGCTTCTTCACTAATGGGTAATGTGCCGTCGACAGGAGTAGACTAGGCAGTGAAAAGTTTTCACTCGACAAGTCTATAGGGTCTGTCCCTCACGACATTACCCCAGACACACTGTGCTCTCAAATCAGTTTCTTGCTGCCTAGTTTAGGAGTAGGACCTAGGTTCCCTGCTGGGACTTAGGTCTCAGTTTTTTTTTCTTTTTGAAAATGTTTATTTCTCTTTACTCACTCTCCCTAGCTAGTGTCAGGGGGATCCTCCTGGTGAACTACAAGCTACAGACGGGCTGGGGTTTCCTTAGTCTCCCAGCCTGGCCAACGAGCATGCACAGGTTGTGGTCCCCCCAGGCCTCGCCACGACAGAGCCCCGGTGGATGGGGTCGAGCCTGCGAGCGGATGCTTCGCCGGGACGCATCGACCTGGAAGGCCCTGAGTCGCAGCGTACCCATTCTGGCTGGCAGCACTCCCACTCAGGGTGGGAGGCGAGCTGTTTCGGAGCGGAGCCCCCTGGTCCATGGTATGGTGAGTGATGCAACGTCCCCCGTGTCCCTGGGACAGACCTTTGAGGGGGAGATGGGGCCCACTCCTGGGGATAACAGGGCTGTGTTTCTCTGGAAGATCCCCCAAGCCTGTCAGGACGGGTCCTGCCCTCCCCGCTCCCGCTGGGGGCGCTATAGCGGCATCCGACCCCTAGAGGGGGGGGGGTGCGTGTATGATGTTACCTTGTCCTGGGGAGTCCTCTTAGGTGGATTCCCGCAGGGCCTCATCCCTGGTTTTCCTGGGTGCTTGGCGCTTGTGTGTGTATGGGCGGCGGCCATTTTCCCTTTGCTTCCTATGCTTTTCTATTGGCACCATTTTGTTGTGGCTTTTAAGCTACACAGGCGGGCTTGGCCTCTAGTGATGTTTGGTCACTTCCTCACAGAAGTTTCACATGCTGGAAGACTGACTGCAGAGCGGCTGCTTCTCAGGGTGCGGGTTCAGTAAGGGGATTTTTAGTCCTTTGGGCATTCCTCGGACACACTTAGCTCCTGCTAGGACACATTAATACATTAAAGGGGGGCTCCGGCTTTAGCGCGGTGTAGTGGTGCGGACCGCGATCACAATTTAAAGGGGCAGTGTACTCATTTTTTTCTCTTCTACGGAAATGGAGTCCCACTGTGAAAATTTCCCCTCTGATTTTATTTGTGCATCTGGATCGCCATCTCTGGTTTTTTTCCTGCAGCCTTAGAAATTCTGGCGTCAAAGGTGGATCTTGTGATGAAACAAGTCTCTACCAACAAACGGCCGATGCTCTCTCAGTCCTCCGATTCAGAGCCTGATGTGGTTGCCACGGACAACACCCTCCCTGAGGGATCCCTGTCCTCACAGTCAGATGGTAAGGAGGATGAGTTTGCAGGGCGAGGTCAGGATCATGGTGGACAACGATCTTTTCTCCCTGCGGACGTGTGTGAGGTCCCTGGGGCTGATGGTGTCGGCCCTCCAGGCGGTTCCGTTTGCCCAATTTCACACAAGGCCTCTGCAAGCAGAGATTCTTGCCAAGTGGAACAAGGATCAGCAGTCCTTGGACAGGATGATATGTCTAAGTCGTCCCACGAGGTCGGAGCTCTTGTGGTGGCTTCAGTCGCCCGATCTGAGCCAGGGCAGGTCGTTTCTGCCGCTGTTGTGGACGGTGCTCACCACAGATGCCAGCCTGTCGTGCTGGGGTGGAGTGCTGGACAACCTTTGTGCCCAAGGTACGTGGTCGCTGGAGGAATCGTTTTTACCGATAAATGTCCTGGCGCTCAGGGCAATCAAACTCTGCCTGCTCCATTGGACGCCTTTGGTGCATGGTTTTCCCTGTTTAGGTGCAATCTGACAATGCCACGGCGGTGGCTTACATCAATCACCAAGGGGGCACCAAGAGTGCCCGGGCGTCCAAGGAAGTGGCCTGAGACTCTGACTTGGGCCGAGGCACATGTTCAGGCTCTCTCCGCAGTTCACATCCCAGGAGTGGAGAACTGGCAGGCGGCTTACCTGAGTCGTCAGGTTCTGGATCAGGGGGAATGGTCCCGGCATCCGGAGGTTTTTTGCCTCCTGTGTGCCCGATGGGGAACTCCGGAGGTGGATCGTTTTGCGTCTCGTCTAAAAAAGGTAGAGAGGTTTGTGGCCAGGGCTCGAGATCCTCTGGCCGACGCCACAGATGCATTAGCGGAGCCTTGGAGCCGATATCGCCTAATTTATGCCTTCCCTCCGATACAACTGTTGTCAAGGTTCCTCTGCAGGTTGGCGGTGGACAGCTTGGCAGGTCTCTCTGATTCTGTGATTCCTACATTGCTGAGCGCTAGGAAGACGACTTCCAGGAGGATTTATCTTCGTACTTGGAAGATGTATATTACCTGGTGTGAGTCACTAAAATTGCATCCTCGCTCCTTCTCGGTGGCGAGGGTTTTAGCCTTCTTGCAGAAAGGAGTAGAGCAACGTTTGGCTTTGGGCACGATAAAATGTTGGCCGTAGCCATTTACTTCCAACATCCCTTGGTGACTAATTCCTTGATTCGCACCTTTATTCAAGAGGTGCGTCATTTGGCTCTGCCGAGAAGATCCCCTTTACCTCTGTGGGATCTGAATTTGGTTTTGTCCATTCTCCAACCGCCTCTCTTTTTGAAAATATCACGGACATTTCTCTGCCTTTGTTGTCTCAGAAGGTTGCCTTTTTGGTGGCTATCACCTCTGCTCACAGGGTGTCTAATTTGGCGGCTCTGTCCTGCTGTTCGCCTTATCTAGTCGTTCTCCCACTCCCATGGCGATATCCCCATCCGGGGGGGGTTTCATCTGGTCGCTCTGTCGGCAGCACACCTACACCTAACACATCTGGGTCTTAGGCATATGAGGTATACCTACCTCGCCTGCCCCTGGCTGGTTTTTCAGGTCGGGGCTCTCCATCTCTCCGGCCTCCCCACTTAAACGTTTTTGAAACTATTTGAATTCCATGACATTGAGCCCGTGTTAGGCCTTGTACCCATGTTATTTGAATTACCCTGTCTCATGCTTACACCGGTAATTGTGTTAGGCAGTCTGCTCCCACTACAGCGTACCGACCCCCTCGTTATCATTTTAACTTACCAGGCTTGGTTTTTTACAAGGTCTGATGACCTGAAAATTCTTCTCAGATGTCCTTTCTCACCACATGCCCCAGAAGAAGCTTATTAAACTAAGCGAAACATGTAGGGCAGCTGGGATTCAACCTAATATTTATCTACTCTGTACAAGACGACCGTTAGAGACGGGTACCATTCCTCTCTTTGGCCGCCTTATGAACATAGGGTATTTTGTAACATTTGTGATTATTATATGTGACTGTTGTTACATACATCAATATCTGATAGGCTATGCGATTTGTATACTGTTTTTAGGCTCTATCGCCTCATTGCATTATATGTACATTATATGTTGGCCTTTTTTCCTTTTTCTTTTGTGTATTTTGTCTTATATGCTTTTGTGAATCCTTTAATAAAGTATACAATTTTAATTACTGGTGCCTATAAAGTCCAATCCCTCCCTTTCCATTCTTTCTACTACTAATTTAGGATGTGGCACCCTTAATTCTACTTCCCCCCCCCCCCCTTTTGTGCGCCTGGACATCCTGCGACCCAGGAGCGCACATACCAAACATTTGGTTCATAGGGATAAGGTTGTTCTGCGCTCTAACCAATCTTTTCTCCCGAAGGTGGTGTCAGCTTTCCACCTCAATGAAGATATTATTTTACCTTCGCTCTTTGCTAAGCCCAAGCATCCCAAGGAATTTGCCTTGCATTCTCTGGATGTGGTTAGGGCGGTCAGGGTCTACCTGTCAGCCACGGAGTCCTCCGGACATCTGATTCTCGGTTTGTCCTTCCTGAGGGACCTCGTAAGGGTTAGGCTGCGTCTGCTGCAACCATATCAAAGTGGATCAGACTATTGTTCAGGCCTATTCGTTAAAGGGTCAGGTGCCTCCTTTCCCTGTGATGGCGCATTCTACCAGAGCTCTGAGTGCCTTTTGGGCTTTTTGCCATCAGGCATCTGTGGCTCAGGTGTGTAAAGCAGCGACCTGGTCGTCTGTACACGCTTTTACAAAATTCTACAAGGTCGATTTGATGGCATCCTCGGATACTTCCTTTGGCTGCAAAGTTTTGCAGGCTGCTGTTTGACGAAGAGACAATGGTTTCTCTTTTTGGGGTGAATTTTTTGCTTTGAGGTAAGCTCCTGTTGTTGTTGGTTGAGCTTTTTTGTTGCCCTGTTGGCTACGTTCTTAGCCTTGGAAAGGCGTTAACAATTTTTTGTTTTGCGTTCTTCCCACCCCTCATGCCTACACTGCTTTGGGACGTCCCATTAGTGAAGAAGCATTGAGAGCTGTGTCTGTCAGAGGACTCAGAGAAATGGATTTTACGGTAAGTTCTTACAAAAATACAATTTTTTTTTTTTTAAGCAAGATGCATAGATAACAAACACAGGTGCAGGAAAAAAAACATGTACTGGCAATTATTCATTTATTATGGCATGTTGAATATTCCATTCACTTAGTGTTCCTAAACCCAGGACCTTGCATTCACTATATCTGGTCTCCCACAGTACACAACATGGAAATGCAAATTTCTCTTACGTCCTCCGACAGTCGCCGCCTCTTCATATTCGTCACATATGGGGTATTAGACTTTGCTCCGAAGGAGTAGCTAGGCAGCAGAATATGTTAACATTAAAGCTTTTAACATATCCCACCCTCAAGGGGTGGTCCCCTCAGTCAGTACCCTCCTACTTCCTGCAACCATATCTCAGTTTTAATGTCTAGCTTGTCAGGAGTGGCTGGCTCTCTCTGTGCTGGGGCTTTGTGCCCCAGACTCTTTCTTCTTTTTTGATTTTTTGTTTGAGTTTTCTCTCTACCTTTACTTAGCTGTTCTTTTTGTCAGCATTAGTTAGTTCTTCGGATGAAGAGGATCATGCGGGCTGGGTCTCGGGCTGATCCCCCTGGTCGCAGGTCGTGGGTCAGTGGCTTCCCAGCCTGCCATCGAGCGTTCAGCCAGGTAACGCTCCTGGCACAGTGAACGACCCATCCCTGTTCGGTGCAGGGATGATTGGTGAGGTGGCTACCTCACTGGACGCTGTGCGGTTTCTTAACCCCCATTCTGTGCGTCTTGTATGCGACTCTCCCTGCCTCATGTGCAGCGGCTTGTTCGCCTGTGCGGGTCCCCCACGCCATTGTGAGGTAAGTGTATTTATGTGGGGACCTGTCTGTCTGGGGGGGTGTCAGTCTGGGACTGTGTAACCTGCCTCTATTCACACTGTTTGTCTCCCTATCTCTCGGCTGCATGCTGTGGGCTGCAAGGGGGGGGGGGGAGCTGTGTGACACTGTGTGTGTCAGCCTTGTCAGTGTGTAAAGCTGTGTGCTGTGGGGCATGTTTTGTGGCATGTTTGGGCATTATACAGCGATCGCTGCGGCGATCTGACATGTTTTTTTATATTCAGACGTGTGCATTACTGTACTGTGGAGCGGCGGTTTCGGCGCCAAACGGCGCCATTTTGCCTACACTCGCTCCGGCCGCATGTTCTACATGCATGGCGGCCATTTTCTTGTAGCCTCCCATAGGCTTTCATAGAGCGCCCTGGCAGCATCACTTCCTCTTCTCCAGGAACACCGATCGAGGCAGCAGCAGCGGCGAGGGTCTCCTCAGGTTATATCCTTCCTATCCATTGCCTGTGTCAGTTTTATTGTCCCTGTGGGGGTTTCATTGTGCTTGTGTGTGGTGCGGTGGGCTGCGCTCGCCGCGCTTGTTAAAGGGGCAGTTAACCCTTTATTATCCGGCATTTGTTATAGGGGCAATGGATTCTCAGGAGGGCAAATTTCCTACCGCCTTGGTGGAAAGCCAGGGGACCGCTGTTTCCCCCCCAGGGGGGGGGATTTAGCCACTATTGTGGCTGGCCTTGCTGCTCAGGTGCAGATGCTGGTGGCTGCTCAATCTACTAAAAGACCCAGAGTTGCTCTTTCCTCTGATTCTGAGGGTGAGGGTGATGGGGTTGTTATGGCGGGGGCCTCCTTATCGGGGTCCCGCTCCTCCCTGGATCTAGTGGGGTCCGAGGTGGAGACTGAAGTTGAAGGGGTTGATAATTCTCCCCCTGGCTCGCCTGAAGAGCTTGCAATCATGGATGAATTGATTGCTTCCATAAAACAAACACTGCGTTTGCAGGATGAAGTGTGTCCCCCCGCTGCCTTGGCGGCTTATGGGACGCAGAGAAAACGCAGGACGCCGCAGGTTTTTCCCTGCAATGATGATTTTCAGCGCGCTGTTAAGGAACAATGGCGCAATCTACGCAAACCTTTTGCTGTACCAAGTAGGCTCAAGCTGCGTTATCCTTTCTCGCCTTCCACTGATGAAAGGTGGTGTGTGCCACCCCCGGTGGATCACGCTATTGCGGTTTTAAACAAATCCACTGCGATTCCTGCAGAGGATTCCCCTGTGTTCCGTGATGCCACGGATAGGAGATTGGAGTCTCTTGCCCGTCATACTTATTCTGTTACGGGTTCTATGCTTAAGGCTCTGTTTGCCTCTCTCATGGCGGCCCAGGCGGTCGCAAGTTGGACGCAGATGCTTAGGCGCGTCCTAGTGGCCGATTCGGCCTCTCCGGCGACCCTGGATATGGTGGATCAAATCCACCAGGGTGTCATGTATCTGTGTGATGCGGACTTGGACCTAGTCCCGTTGGCTGCACGTGTGCACAGCGTGGCGGTGTTGTCTCGCCGCCTGGTTTGGTTGAAATGTTGGTCGGTGGACCAGTCTTCACGTAAGACCTTAGCCAATCTGCCTTATGATGGGTCTCGCCTTTTTGGGGAGTCCTTGGATGTGTTGATTAAGGGGATCACCGGAGGTAAGAGCACTCTCTTGCCCCATTTCCCCAAGGCTAAGGGGGCTTCTGGGAAGAAGCATGCTAATTTTCGGCCCCCTCAGGGGTCCTTTCGTGCCTTTCGGTCGCACTACAAGGGCAAACCGTTCAAAGGTCAAGGCTCTCAGAAGAAGCCCTGGTCTGGAAAACAGAAGTCCGGTCAATCCGGATCCGCAGCCCATAACAGTGCGGCCTGAAGGGGCGCCCTCACCCAGTTTTGGGGTGGGGGGGCGCTTGCTCGGTTTTCTTCAGCCCTGGTTGACCCGCGTGCGGGACAGATGGGTTCAGGAGATCGTTCGATCTGGTTACAAGATCGAGTTTCTCTCTCGGCCGGAGAGCAGATTTTTTCCCTCAAATCTTCAGCTGTCTCCAGAGCGTTTACGGGACCTGCACCTGGCGGTGCGGGACCTGAGGGCTCAGGGAGTGGTAGTTCCGGTGCCTCATCGGGACAGGTTTCGGGGGTTTTATTTCAATCTGTTCACCGTGCCCAGAAAGGAGGGCAGGTTCGTCCAATTCTGGACTTGAAGGCTCTGAACCGCTCTGTGCGGGTTCGCAAGTTCCGCATTGAATCGCTGCGGTCGGTGGTGGCTGCCCTGGTTCCGGGGGAATTCATGGCCTCCATCGATTTGAAGGATGCGTATCTTCACATCCCCATTTTCGAGGGTCACCAGAGGTTCCTTCGATTTGCCATTGCGGAGGATCACTACCAGTTCGTGGCCTTTTGGTCTCGCCTCGGCTCCGCGGGTCTTCACCAAGGTGCTTGCACCGGTTCTGGCATTATTGAGGGCCCAGGGCATTTCTGTCCTGGGGTATCTGGACGACATTCTGGTTCGGTCTGCGACCAGCCAGGGTCTGGAGAAGGACCTGTCTGTCACGATGCAAACTCTGCAGGAGTTTGGTTGGACGATAAATTTTCCAAAGTCGACACTGAGTCCGTCGGTTCGTCTTCCCTACCTGGGAATGATTCTGGACTCGGTGCAGGCGAAGGTCTTCCTGCCGGAAGACAAACTCAGAACTCTTCAGGAGGAAGTCAGGTCCCTCAGGGACGTTCCGCACTCGTCTCTGCGGACGTGCATGAGATGTCTGGGATTGATGGTCTCGGCCTTCGAGGCGATTCCCTTCGCCCAGTTTCACACGCGGGGTCTCCAAGCGGAGATCCTGTCCATGTGGGACGGGCGACCTCAATCTCTGGATCTTCAAATCTCGTTGAGTCATCGCACCAGAAGAGACCTTCTGTGGTGGCTCCAGTCCCCGATGGTGTCCGGGGGCAAGTCGTTTCGTCCTATCTCGTGGACGGTGATCACCACGGATGCCAGCCTGTCGGGCTGGGGTGGTGTTCTGGGCGTTCTGTCCGCCCAGGGAACTTGGTCGGAGGGGGAGTCTTCCCTTCCGATCAACATTCTGGAATTGCGTGCGATAAATCTCTGTCTTCATCGCTGGACGGACCGGCTGCAGGGCTACCCGGTTCGGGTGCAGACGGACAATGCCACGGCGGTGGCCTACATCAACCACCAAGGGGGCACCAGGAGTGCCCGAGCGGCTCGAGAAGTGGCCGACATTCTGTCTTGGGCCGAGACTCATGTCCCGGCGATAACGGCGGTTCACATTCCGGGGGTGGAGAACTGGCAGGCGGACTATCTGAGTCGCCAGACCCTGGATCAGGGGGAATGGTCTCTCCACCCGGCTGTCTTCCAGATGTTGTGCGCGAAGTGGGGTCTTCCAGATGTGGACCTGTTCGCGTCTCGTCTCAACAACAAGGTGAGAAGGTTCGTGGCAAGGACGCGCGATCCTCGGGCAGACGCGTCGGACGCGTTAGTGGCCCCGTGGCATCAGTACAGGCTGATGTACGCGTTTCCACCGATTCAGTTGCTGTCCAGGTTCCTTCGCAGGTTACACTCGGAACGCAGCACGGTGATTCTTGTGGCACCGGACTGGCCTCGCCGGTCCTGGTACGCAGACCTCGTGAATCTGGCGGTCGACGCCCCGTGGCGTCTGCCTCTTCGAGACGATCTCCTGTCTCAAGGACCGATATACCATCCTGCTTTACAGTCTCTGGCTTTGACGGCCTGGCTGTTGAGACCGAGGTCCTGAAGGAGAAGGGTCTCTCCCCAGAGGTCGTTCATACTTTGATCAACGCGAGGAAGTCTTCCTCGGGGAAGGTTTATTACCGTACTTGGAAGGCCTATTTTGCCTGGTGTGAGTCCAGGGGGTTTTCACCCCGCACGTACTCGGTTTCCCGAGTGCTGTCCTTCCTTCAAACGGGTGTCGATCAGCGTTTGGCGCTGGCTACGATAAAGGGTCAGGTGTCTGCGCTGGCCGTTCTGTTTCAACGTCCCGTGGCTTCCAACTCCTTGGTTGGCACTTTTGTTCAGGGTGTGCGGCATCTGGTTCCTCCTAGGAGGGATCCTTTGCCCCCTTGGGACTTGAATCTCGTTCTGTCTGTGTTGCAACGTGCTCCTTTTGAACAGATCAGGGAGATCTCGTTGTCTATGTTGTCCAAAAAGGTCGCCTTTTTGGTGGCGATCACTTTGGCTCGCAGAGTGTCGGAGCTGGCAGCTTTGTCCTGCAAGTCTCCGTATCTGGTTGTTCATTTGGATAAGGTGGTCTTGCGACCTAATCCTTCTTTTCTTCCGAAACGAGTTTCGGAATTCCATCTTAATGAGGATATTGTCTTGCCTTCGCTGTGCGCGAAGCCTAAACATCCAAAGGAGGTGAGATTACATTCTCTGGATGTTGTTCGGGCGATAAGGGTTTACCTTAAATCGACTGAGTCTTTTCGAAAGACGGACTCCTTGTTTGTTCTTCCAGAGGGTCCTCGGAAGGGCATGGCGGCGTCGGCCTCTACCATCGCCAAATGGATCAGACAGACCATTGAACAGGCCTATGCCTTGCAGGGGAAGGTTCCCCCTGTGCCTGTGAAGGCGCACTCTACTAGATCTCTGAGTACGTCTTGGGCCTGTCGTCATGGGGCTTCTGTAGCCCAGGTGTGTAAGGCGGCGACTTGGTCGACCGTACACACTTTCACAAAATTCTACAAAGTAGATGTTCAGGCATCGGCGGATGCTTCCTTTGGCCGCAAGGTTCTTAGTGCGGCAATTCCCTAGGGTCCCTTATTGGGGACCTCTGGCTGTTGGGATAAGTTTTTTTATCCCCTGGTTATTTGTCTTTTCCTGGGTTGTTGCTCCTGTTGAGCACTTGTTTTTCCTGTTGCCCAGCTGGTTTCCTTCCTTTGGTAAGGTTCCTTTCTTTGATGCGGAGACTGCGTTGCCTTTTCGGCGCGGATGCGTTTCCCACCCCTCATGTTTGCACTGCTTTGGGACGTCCCCATATGTGACGAATATGAAGAGGCGGCGACTGTCGGAGGACGTAAGAGAAAACGGAATTTTTGTAAAATCTTACCTGTAAAATTCCTTTCTCTGAGTCCTCCGACAGTCGCCGCCCCCGCCCCTCTTTTGGGGTTTGGTTGTATACTCTACTGCTATTCCACTAAAACTGAGATATGGTTGCAGGAAGTAGGAGGGTATTGACTGAGGGGACCACCCCTTGAGGGTGGGATATGTTAAAAGCTTTAATGTTAACATATTCTGTTGCCTAGCTACTCCTTCGGAGCAAAGTCTAATACCCCATATGTGACGAATATGAAGAGGCGGCGACTGTCGGAGGACTCAGAGAAAGGAATTTTACAGGTAAGATTTTACAAAAATTCCGTTATTTTACTAAATATAAACTGCTAAATACCTTTTCTCATCAGTAGTATATAGCAGTCTTGTGACTTCTATCAGTGTCTGGCCGAGCACTGGTTAAAGCGGAAGTAAACCCTCAGTGTCAAAAAGGTTACATTCCTGACATGCCAGGAATGCTAACTGTTCCATTGGTTGTGCTGTCAACCAAAATGTCAAACTATCCAATGACTGGTGTCCTAACTGATCACATGTGCAGCATCATGGCAGCTGTAGACTAAACAGGCCAAGATGGCAGCTTCCTTGGCTGAAAACTGACCTGATCATCTGTCTGGACAGTGCTGATTGGCCCTGTGCTGATCACATACGCTCCCCCCCCCCCCCCCCCCCAAAAAAAAAAAAAAAACTTGCTAGAAATACACACCAAACTGAGCATGTGCACAGTGCCTCCAAGGCTCTTTTCTGTCAGCAGATGGGGATTAAACTGCTTTTTTACACAATGCAAAGGTTTAACCCTTTTTTTTTTTTTGTTGAAAGGGGGGGGGGGTTAGGGAATCCTAACGTATTACCGCTTAGGTTCCACAGTGAATATACCAAGCATGCTTTTTACTGCATATACAGACTGATTTTACTGTTGTGGGTTTATTAACCCTTTAAGATTAGGACCGGTTTTGCGGATTTCTTTTTGAGGTCAGCCGTACATGCCCTATACTTCTCAGGTATGGCGAATAACCACTAATATTGAAAGTCCTTTTTAATGTGCATAGTCTAATATTTGGAGGATTTTGAAAGTCTACATCCCTGGACATTGTTTCCAGGCATCATTAAGTCGGAGAGACACCCAAGTTTTACAACATCAAGGCATGCCTTAATCCTTTTAAAAATGCCATTAGGACAGTGGAAAGGGTTCCTTTACTCCAGTATTGGAAATAAATATATGTTCATTGACCTGGAAATCCTTGTAACACTTTAGCCTGGCCACGTATGGTCACTCATAACAAACATGCCACATAATCATCTAACCTCCTGTGTTTTTGATTTACGTTTTATGAGAAGATGGAAATCCTAAATAGCTAAGGTTCAGATGATTCACATGGAGAGCCAGTGCACTGTGAAAAGTTTCCACAAGATGGCACTAGAGACACAGCGTATTCCGCAGACATCCAGGCTTGCATTCTAAATAGATGCTTGTTTAGTGTGATTGTCCACAACTGGTAATTGTTTCTGCTCTCCAGTGTCATGATATTTCATCAGCTTAACGCTTTATCCGGTGTAATATGAGGAAACCTGCTCGTCTTTATCTCTCTTTATACACTGTATCAGCTACCTACGTGACTAATCTGCAGTGTCATGTTAGTTTTTATGCTTAGACCTGACTGTAAATTGTAACTAGGTAGAGGTTTGTCAAGGGAGGGGTTGGGGGAATTTATCAATAACAGCAGCAGGGAAATATCTTTCACCTGCTCTACAGGTCATTGTGTAAAGCAACAAGCACATAGCTCATGTACAATCTCACCAGTGATCTCTCCTGCTGATGAAGGAGCGGATGTTAGATTCACTGGATGAATAGGAAAAGAGGAATCTTCAACAGCACAGCTTGGCAGAGTGATGGGGGAACCTGCGAGTTCTGTAGCAACGACTCATGATGCCTGTTTATGTGAATAAAGAACAAAATTATCAATAAACCAAGGTGTGCTGGTGAAGATCCTTATTTTGTAATGATTGCACGGTGGCATCATTCACCAATTCATTACAGGACCCTGCATGAAATGTGGCTAAGCTTGTAAGCTGTGCAATGGATACAGTACAACTTCTCTGTAGACTCACTAGATGGACGCCATCTGCCTGAAGCAGCAGCTTCTGCATTGGGGTGTTATTGCATTTTTAAAGTGCATAATACTGCAAAGAAGGCTGATCTTGGTTGTATTTTGGAAGAGGTCATGTAAGGTCTGTGCTAGTTCTTTGATGCATCCAATGCTGTCTGTTACTATGACAGTCCTGGCTGATTATCGTGTGGAAGGGTTAGGCTCCTTTCACACGAATGATCCGAACAGATCTGCCCGTCAGTTTTTTTTTTAGGCGGATCTGATCGGATCCTCCATGCATCCCTATGGGTCAGCGGAGACATCTCCGCTGACACCCGCTGCCATCCTCGTCCGATCCTGTCCGTGAAATCCGGACGGATGGAACCCTATTTTCCATCCGTCCAGGGGATCGGAAGAGAGCGGACAGGCAGTCCGCTCTCATCCGATTCCCCATAGAGAGCAGCGGGGCTCTGACACCTCCCTCTCCGCACACAGTGCAGAGACGGAGATGTCATCCGCCTGCTCAGCGGGGATCGGCGGATCGATCCCCGCTGAGCAGAGAATGGACCCAAGGCTCCTTTCACACACTGCGCTGCGTGCTGCAGTCCGTTCTCTGCTCAGCGGGGATCGATCTGCCGATTCCCGCTAAACAGGCGGATGACAGCTCCGTCTCCGCACTGTGTGCGGAGAGGGAGGTGTCAGAGCCCCGCTGCTCTCTATGGGGAATCGGATGAGAGCGGACCACCTGTCCGCTCTCATCAGATCTGATCCCCTGGACGGAGGGAAAATAGGGTTTCTATCTGTCCGGATTTCACGGATCGGATGGGGATGGCAGCGGGTGTCAGCGGAGATGTCTCCGCTGACATCCGCTGCCCCATAGGGATGCATGGAGGATCCGATCAGGTCCGCCTAAAAAACTGACAGGCGGATCTGATCAGATCGGTCGTGTGAAAGGAGCTTTTGGTGTGATGGGCGCAGCTGTCATTTAGCACCTTAGAACATCTCTCTACAGCTGGTTTCCTCTGCATTCTTTTTCCAATGATAGTGCCGCGCCACACATGTATACAGCTTGTGTTATTTTCCATGGTCTATAATGTACAAAACCCGACTACTTTTTTTTTTTATAAGTGTTCTTCAGATATTTATTTGATCAATTTTATATTTATAAAGGTCAAAATGGGGATTCTGGAATGCTAACAACGTTTAACTTTTCCAAAAGTCTTTCAGTTAATTAAAAAAAAAAAAAAACCTTCAGTAATTAGGGGAAAAAATCCATATGTTCCTCAGTTTTAAAATAGAACTATAGGCAAAAAACTTCTTTTTTTTTTTTTTTTTTTTTACATTTTCTCTGTCAGTTTTATTTTTTGGCATCTGTGTCCCATTGGGCAGATTTGCCTTCACTTGCTGTCTCATAGCTAAAATAGGAAGTGAAAGGAAATCCCTGCAAATTAAGGGAATCGCTTGGGTCCCTCCAAGTCACCCCATTGGGAAGATTTCCCCTCTATTACTTTTCTGGGGATAACCCAAAATTTGGGATTTTCTTTCAATGATAATAGTAAAGAAGTAGAGAGGGTAAATCTCCCTAAAGGGGGCACAGTCTAATCCCTACCTACTCTATCTAAAACTAAAAAAAAAAAAAAATGTTGCCTTTAGTTGTACTTTATCTTATATTTAGTCAGATAATTAAACACTTTGAAAAACTGAACGATCAGATTAAAAGGTATAGGTGTAAGGGTATATTCTTCTACAACCTAACCTTGTTGAGGCTGCTAAATAGAGAGGATGGAAAGCTTAACAATAACGGGGGGTTTGAACCTGCATGCAAGGCAAATGCACATGTAAAATGCATATGTTAACGTTATAACCTGACAAAGTATTTGCGATTACTTTAATCTGGTAATCCAAGCAACCTTCACAGCAGACAGCACAGGATTTCTCTGCAGAATAAAGCGCTATTAAAACCAAAACCAAAAATGTAATATATTGCAGTTTACCGTTCATCAGATGTGATGGCTGCATTCATTTTCTATTCTTTGCCTTTTTTTTTTTAATCTGTACCTGGTGACCTGACCAGTAACACGCCTTCTGTGTTAGAGTGCCTCCATGCTGGATGAAGGGGCACAGAGGCACCTTTGGACAGCAGCATTGTCAATGTGGGGGGGGGGGGGGGGTGTTAAATGGACTAGCAGATTTAAAGTGGAACTGCACTGTATCTGAGCACAAAAAATACTATTTAATTCAAGGTCAGCCATCCTACCATCCTACCATGTCTCCATGCTTTATTTTGCTGAGAAATCCCTTTGTAAAACACCTCTACCATTTCTGGCCATGGTCATCTTGCGTAAGGGCAGATGATTCATATAGCATTTACTTCCATTAATCCATCTGCCTTTGGCTCAGGCAAGCAGGTAGGAGGGTGTGCTTAGCTGAGAAATTCCCTCCTCCCCTCCTGATGGCTCCTGGGATATATGACCTCATTTGCCTAGGCCTGGAAACCAGGAAGTAAATGTAGTAAAGTTTAGGACAAATAAATGTACGTTCCTATCCGTTTACTAATGTTGGCAGCATAAGGATTAAAAATAGTGCTGATTGAGAGAGTGACGTTCCGTTTTACATTCACTAACGAATTGAAGCTGAACTCCAGGTGTTACTTTATAGGCATTTACAGCAACAGAGCTTTCACAAATCGCCTTTCAGGACAGCACCTGGAGAGAGCCCAGCTCCACCCAATTTTACCAGGAAACACTGCAGCCTTTAAATTCCCTCCTCTTCCATGCCTTCAGTTAGTGTGTTCCGTCCACCATAGTGGAAGCGCTGTAGGGAACCAGTTAGGGGGGCTGCGCTCTCTCCAGGTGGAGAAAAGGTAGACTTAACTCCTAGGTTTTTGCTTTTTATTGACCATCCCAGCACCGGGCAGGGAGCCGCGTCTCGCGGCAGTCCCTGCATGTTGGTCCCGGCTGGCGAGTGGCCTCATTCTGGTAGGTGGGACTTCCGGCCGCTGGAACGCAAGGGTCAGTGCGTGGGTCAGAGGTCGGTGCTTCCGTTCCCCGGAGCGTGGGTATGCCAGGAAGTAGCAATTAAAAATGGCATTTCTATCTCATTCTGCTGCGCACTCTGCATGATATGGAGGGGACTGCAGCATCGGTGGAAGCAGGAGCCGCAAGCACTGGCCAGGCCCAGGTAAGAGGGGTACAGTGGTGCCTCTATCTTTACTATTGGCCTTATTTGTGTGTGTTTTTTCTTACCTCCAGTGAGAGCCTGCTCTGGGAGTGCTGTGATAAACCGTTCTCAGCCTTGCAGTTTAAGCTGGGATTCTGTCCTTTGGTGCTGGCTGTTTAGTGCACAGGGAGCCTTCCTTTTTTTCCTGAGGTGTTGGTATCTGTTCACTTTTGGGGGTTGTTAGCTCCAGCTGTTAGGTGATTGGTGACATTCTTGTTTTGGTTCCAGGTTAAAGCCACAGTTAAATCCAGATCTCCCTCAGTTTCAAGAACATGTTTTTATTAATATCTGACTGGAGTTCATCTTTATTTTCTACCAAGATTTAAAGTGACCTGTCTCCAAAATTCAAGTTCTAGTAATTGAGCTACCTGCAAAAAAGGAAGGAAATATTCAACTCTCCCTCAACACTAAAGCTCCGTTCACATCTAGGCATTTTTGGGCGATTTTTCTGCTCTAAGCCTCAGCTCTAAAAATGGCCAGCAAGACAAATCCCATTCATTTCAATGGTCCCTGTTCACATCTGAGCGTTTTGTCGTCTTAAGCAAAACGCCCGTCGCTTAAAGTACATAGGCTTCTTTTTTGGCAGATTACAAGCCTTATTTTTTTTCATTGGTCACTTGTCAACCTAAAAACGTCTGCACAAAAACGCTGCATAAAAACGCTGCATAAAACGCCCCAAAAAGTGCCTGTAAAAATAGCAACGCCTAGATGTGAACGTAGCCTAATGCTCTCCGAAGCACCAAGCTGCTAGTTCTTTCCTATATGAGCACTTCATCACTATAGGACACAATGGGGAGAATAGGGGCCAGCGGGAGGAACCGCTCAGCAGAGGACAGGGGGACTGTCACTTCCTGAGGAGACTCCAGGGGGCGATTTCCTCTGCATGACCATGGCATTCAGTGGCACAAATGAGTATTTATCTTCTTTCTCCCTTCTTCTTCTTCCTCCTCCTCTTTCCTCCTCCTCCTTCTCCTCCTTCCTCCTCTTTCCTCCTCCTTCCTCCTTCTCTTTCCTCCTCCTCTTTCCTCCTCCTCCTCCTCTTTCCTCCTCCTCTTTCCTCCTCCTCTTTCCTCCTCCTCCTTCCTCCTCCTCCTCTTTCCTCCTCCTCCTCTTTCCTCCTCCTCCTTCCTCCTTTTTTTTTCTTCTTTCCTCCTTTTTTTTTTCTTCTTTTTTTTTTTTCTTTTTCTTTTCTTTTCTTCAACTTGGTGACAGAATTGCTCTAACTCTATAATCGCCATTCTTTAATACCTTTTTACATTTAAATAGTAACAACTGTGCCTTTCTGCACAACTTTTTTTTTTTTTTTTTTGTTTTGTTAGAGCAGAACGTTAAATTTTTTTGCAAGGCTACACGTGCATTTTAACGGTCTTACTTTGTGAAATTTGAAAATGCAAGTCTTTATCTCCAGCGTTTACAGTCAGAGTGTGAGAGTGTGGTATTTTCCTGCAGTAAGTGTACAGATAAAACACGGGTAATGTCTGGGTTGACAGAGATTATGTTGTACTTAGTGTCTGAGCTTGGCTGATTTCTCTCCTCCAGTAACAGCACAGAAGAAGAAAGCTCTCTGAAAACATACAAGCAAGTCTATTCCAACCTGCTGCGGGCTTCAGCCAGCAAGATTTCCACACTGTCCGAGAGACTGGGCGTGCTCATAAATTTACTGGATCAGCTCACCCCTAAGAGCCAGGCAAATAAGACTGTCATGCAGTGACACACGATGGTGTTTGGGATACAAAGCGGATGTTGTGCCTTGTTAAACCTGCGATTGCTGCTTTGTTCCACTCGCTGCTCAGATCCATCTGTCATTAAATAGAATATGCAGCGTGCAGTTCACCTGATGCTAGGCAAAGTAGTTCAAGGACGTCTCTGTCAGAAGAGAGCCAATGTGCTTTTTGCAGAATGTAGACCGGCGTCTGCAGGAGAAGTGTCATTTGCCCCCCCTCGCCACTTCCTGTAGACTTAACCCTGCCACTGCCGGGATGGAATCTGGGATGATTTATGCACAACTGCATACTGTCATTTTTTACACCACCTCTTCCGCTTTGGTTTCAAGGCACTACCTCTATTTTTATATTAACTTTGCCTTTGTATAATACAGAGAATACTGTATATAATCCTATTTTTGTTTGCACTTTTGAAGCTTCAGAAGAGGTGTCGCAAGCTACGCTTTGACAGCACAGAACTGTTTTATTACATCTGTCCTCTAACCCCTTTTGCCTTCTCCAAGGAATCTTCAGTCAGGTGATGTGTGATGTCATTGTTGGCGGAGCCAGGAGCCAAGTCGCATGTGATGTCATAGATCAGAGCCAGGATACAAGTCTGATAACATGGGGGAATATATGAGAGCCAGGATAGAAGTCTGACAACATGGGGGAATATATGAGAGCCAGGATAGAAGTCTGATAACATGGGGGGATATATGAGAGCCAGGATAGAAGTCTGATAACATGGGGGGGGGGGTTATATGAGAGCCAGGATAGAAGTCTGATAACATGGGGGGATATATGAGAGCCAGGATAGAAGTCTGATAACATGGGGGGGGGGGTTATATGAGAGCCAGGATAGAAGTCTGATAACATGGAGGGATATATGAGAGCCAGGATAGAAGTCTGATAACATGGGGGGGGGGGGATATACGAGAGCCAGGATAAAAGTCTGATAACATGGGGGAATATATGAGAGCCAGGATAGAAGTCTGATATAACATGGGGGGGGATATATGAGAGCCAGGATAGAAGTCTGATATAACATGGGGGGGGGGTATACGAGAGCCAGGATAGAAGTCTGATACCATGGGGGGATATACGAGAGCCAGGATAGAGGTCTAATATGGCTTTTATATATTCACCATATTATTAGACCTCTCTCCTGGCTCTTATATATTCTCCAAAGTCATCACACCTTTAATAACATGGTGCAGGGGCGTAACTACAGGGGTTCCAATTGCAACCGGGCCCCATGCTCCAGGGGGCCTGTGCGGCTCCCCTGTACACCTGGGTAGGAGGAGTGGCGGGGGCAGCATGTAGAGAAATCACTGTCCTCCTTTTTCCTCCTGTAGCTGCAGGAGGAAAATGGAGGAGATTGGTTCCTCTGTATGCTGCCCCCGCCACTCCTCCTATCCAGTTCACTTGTGTTCTGCTGTCTCTGGGCCCCTGTGTGCTCCCCTATGCCCCCCCCCCCCACCTGTGCTCCCTTCCCCCTCCTGCCGACTGCTGCAGGGGATGTCACAATGGAGAACCAGGAAGGGGTGGGTAAATATGCAATTTACCAGCTCCTTCCTTTTCTGAATGGACAGAGTCATAGTCGGTGACATTGTAAAAAAATAAATTGATAAAAAAGAATCCAATTAAATTGCCAAAAAATAAAAACTACTGACACCAGTGGGTGAACTTCCAGGATCGCAAAGGTCACACTTGCGACCGGGCCCTGGCATTCCACCACCGTGGGGAGGCCCCAAGATGGCAGGAAGGGGGCCCACTGCAGAACTTGTGAAAGGGTCCCGCTGCGGGACCGCAATAAAGGGCCCCACAATGAGAGTAAAGGGCCCCAGGATCAGTGGAAAGAGCCCCAGGCTTGAAGGGAAGGGCCCGAAGGTTCTAGTTACGCCTCTGACAAGGTAGATATATGAGAGCCAGGGTAGTGATGTAAAAACCTAGGTGAATATATGACAGCTAGGATAAAGACATGATGGAATATTTGAGAGCCAGAACAGAGGTCTAATAGCAAGGGGAGATATTAGAGCCAGAAAAGAGGTCCAATAACATGGAGCATATGAGAGATAGGATAGAGGTCTAATACCCTGGGGAGATCTATGGAAGCCAGGATAGAGGTTCTATAACATGGGGAATGTATGGAAATGGGTGTAGTGTTTACCAAATGTGGGACTTGTTAATGTATTGATTTGCATTACTGACTTTTTTCATTTAAAGGGTAACTCCACTTTCATGGGAAAAAAATAGCAAATAAAGAAAAAACAATATAGCGTATACAATTGCAACACAAATCATGTTGTAATTGAATGTTATTAAAAATTACCTTTCTTTTTTTAATCCGCAGCCATTGTAATTGTCTGAAAATGCAATGCAATATACCTGGAGGTGTTCTGTACACAGAATGTATACTGACCACACCCCAGAAACATCATTTCCTGCTTGTGTGATTGGCTCACCAATTTTCCCAGAAGTCTGCCTAAGATACAAGTCAGATTTCTGGCATCCCCTGCAACAAAAATGTCATTTTTGGTGAGAAAACCCCAATAGGAACACATCTAAAGGGATGCAGGCCCAGCAGATTTCCTCATTAGTGCTCTGCAACTGCCACAGCTGATGGATAATTATGAAACCACTCCCATTCGACCCATTCAGCACAGAGGAACAAACAGGGATTTCTTCAGAATAACATAAGCTAGGAATCTGCAACAAAGTTTGTTCAAATCCTTGTAATGTACGGAGATCACCCAAAGGGGAATGTTTTTTTCTCAACAAAAGTGGAGTCACGCTTTAAACCTTTCTTGATAGTGAAGGCCAGGGGGAAGTGTCCTTTTCATTCTTACATCTGTTACACCATACCAGTTATTTTTCTCTCCTTTCTGCAGTTACAATTTATGGCTAGCAAGCATACTGTACATTCTCATCACGGCACAGCCTAAGGCTGGCCATACATTATACAATTTTCTTGTACAATTTCCCTTTAGGTTTATCAAAATCCTATAATATGCGGTCAAACCTAAAACATCAGATGGGCCCTTGCATGACATAGTTGAAGGTAAATCTAAAGGAAATTGATCAATAAAGTTGTATAATGTATGGCCAGCTTTAGCCTGTGTCTGGCCATGAGAGGAGGGAAATTCACAACCAAGTTAAAAGAAACCTGTATTGGAAAAAATATGAAGGCTGGCATTATTAACCTCACTGAAAATACTAGTTTCCTGGCTGTCTAATTTAGAGAACCATAACTTAAGTTTAGTCACCATTTTTTTTTTTTAATTAGGGACAGTACTTGCATTGAATGAGAAGTATCCCTTGTGCTGATGGCTGCACTATTCATTAAAAGGTCTCATGCTCTGACAGCAGTGTGGTAAAGTATAACTAAAGGCAAACCTTTTTAGTTTTGGATAGAGTGGGATTAGAATGCCTGTTTTTATTGCTGTCTGCGTCCCCGTTAATGAGATTCGCCCTCTCTATTTGTCCTGTTTACTATTATCGGTGAAAGTAACAGAAACCCCCAAATTTTGGGTTGTCCCTAGAAAAGTGATAATGGGGAATTTTTCCAATGTGGATATTATTCAGGTGACCTGGGGGTCCGCAATGATTTCCTCTCACTTCCTGTTTGGCTATGGGACAGGAAGTGAAGATAAATCCCCACAATGGGACACAGATGGTGAAAAAAAAAACGGACGGGGGTAATAAAAAAAAAAAAAAAGTTTTGCCTATATTTCTACTTTAAGCACGGGTCTCCCTACCTATTGAGGCGTGAGGATGGGCATGGGTCTCCCAACCTATTGAGGCGTGAGGATGGGCACGGGT